>NC_052048.2:165156026-165456026 GCF_903992535.2 Arvicola amphibius
AACTATGTTAATTATAACACTGTTTGGACAATGACTTATGCATATTCCTAGCTAACTCTTACATGTTACATTCACCCATTTCTATTAATCTACAAATCGCCATGAGACTGTGGCTTACTGGTAATGTTCTGGCATCTTTCTCCTTCAGCTGCAACTTGGCATCTCTTCGACTCCACCTATTCCCTCTCTCCATCTCTGTTCAGATTTCCAGCTGGCTTTATTCTGATCAGCCATTGGCCAAAACAGCTTTATTTATTAACCAATAAAAGCAACACATATATAGAAGGACATCCCACAGTACAAAAGTAACAGCATAAACAAAAAAAAACCTTAGATTCTGGCCAGCATGTAAAACATAGAAAAATGAAGAGAAAAAAATTACTACCTCTTAAATCAGGATTAAGAACACTTAGAAGATCTGACAGAGCCTCATTGTGGGCCTGGAGCAGATGCACAAAGAGTAGAAATTATGAGAAGGAAAAATACATTCATCTCATTTAAGATGTAGTTGGTCCTCTTATCCATGTCACCGTTAATTAGGATGGACCTACCTTCCTCCGGGGTTATTCATTGGCCAGGTGATTGCCCAACTATCTCCACCTAGAGGTAGATTTCATTCCTTACTACAACAGCCGCCTGGTAAGCAGTCTGTAAATGTTGGCAGCCACACCAAGAACTTAATGTATACCATTTCTCCGCTATCTTTTCAGCTGCATCCTGATCTGCTTCTTCAGTGTAGGATTTGAGGCAGAAGGCGTAAGTAACGTGCCTGGAATCATGTTGCTGCAGAGCCGAGTACCTGTATATAGATGCAGATAGTGTGTCCGAGGATGTGGGGTGCTTGACTACTGTGCTTTGCAGCACTTCTAGGGAGCCCTTTCCCTAAAGAAGGGCACCAGGCTTACCATGCTGTTGATTATGAATTAATTTTTCTGGGTTGGAGAACAATGCAGTTTGTGCTCCACCTGAATTCAACAAGCCTCAAGGAGCAGTTTTGCAAGATGCCTGGCTGACTCTGGGAGTTCTTTCCAAGCCAGCACGAGTTTATTGGCTTCTTTGGGGATGAATCTGAATCTTGGGCTCATTAACATGATGATTTAATGAAACAAATGGGAAAGCCATAGTCATTGTTATAAATAATCTCCCTAATTATCTCAAGCCACATGCTATGAAAAAATGAATAGTTAATTAAAAACAGAAAAATTCTCCTCCTTATGGTATATGGGATGAAACTATTTAGTTGTATTTTTCCTTTTCTTTCTCCTCTGGACCTGTATGGTTTCCAGCATTGCTAAATAGGCTAGATTCTCAAAATTCATATTATATTGCTTTTCAGCGGCTCTAATCCATTTAAATGCCAAGCGTTTGTTGTGAAATCAACACTAAAGATCAGGAGGAAGCTCTCTGTGTTGCACAAGCGTTGCATCCTCCTCAGACAATTTCTCACAGACCCTTCAGCAGCACACCCTCCCAGCACCAGGTCAAAGGACACGATTGAACATGCAGCTTCTACATAAGGCGCTGATGGTTTTTCAGGGATGGGAAGAAAACAGCAGGACCACCAGATTAGGGCTTGTTACAGCCCAGCCCCTCCTGCTTCGTGCTAAAGAATGGAGCAAGGGCTGCTCGCAGGATTATTCTTTCAGTCAACGCTTGCCCATCAGAAGACTGACAGTAGGAGTATTGTCACTGGGAGAGCAGAACTCCCCTTGTGGCTTGAGCCTGCATTATTTTACTGCTCAGGGAAGGACAACAGAGACCCCTGTGTACTTTGCTTGGTTGCAACAAAATCTTTGTCTTGTCTTTTCCTTCGATGGTCTATGTATCCAGGCATAGGGAATACAGTTACAAACTTCTTTTTGCCTGAGACATGTTCACTTTAGTGACAATCAGGTCATATCTGCATGGTTCCTTTAGTGCAAAAATGTCTCCCACCTGGCATTGTTTTATAATTACCTTCATAATTAATAAGGTTGTAATTTAAAATTCCTATAAAAGGACAGGGAAGAGGTTTCCAGAATAAACTGTTCAAAGTAATACTGTCTATATTTCAGCTTCATCGGAGCAAAAGGAAATGGCTCATTTCTTTCAGCTTGTTTTCGTATCCTATAGCAGGAACAGAAAATAAGTAATTATTAAGTCCTGTTGGTTGCTGCCACTCAGAAATCAACACTACTGCTGTCAAGTATTTCAGTTCCAGGCAAGAGACTGTGTAGGTTCCCAGTACTGCCCTAAATGAGTGTATGATTCAGAGTTAGAAACATAATGATTCTAAAGACAAAATTAGTACTACAAGGAGACCTCTTGTTACATCTGTTTGCTGGTTCCTCACAGAGGCAGAGTCTCACTAAATAAGGGCCACTACCAAAAACATATGAAACAACTTTGTTTAAGGCAAGGCCTCATGGAGCCCAGGCTACTTCTGGAGCCCACTATGTAGCTGAAGAAGATCTCTCGATTTTCCTGTCTCGCCTCCCAAATGCTGACATTGCAGATATGTGTCGCCATACCCAGCTTGGGAAACAGCCTTTTTATGAAATAGATTCATAGTCTATCTCATACCAGATGCGGATAAGACTTACACATGAGCTTTTCCCACAAAACTCAGCATCAGTTTTTAAGAGAGTGTATGGCTACAGTCCTCCTCCCAGGGTTCAGAGGACTAAACAGCACACGGAAGCTAGTCACTCTGCACCTCCTTTCCAATAAACAGACATATGTGAAGTCACACCCTCAACTCCATGTCAGCAACTGTGAGGGAAATCACAGGCTCCCAATTTTCACATACCCATGCAAGGATTTTGTCAGCATAGTTTTATGGGTGAGCTACAACTTATGAAGAGCAAATCCTTCAGGAAACACAAGAAGATCAAATTTAAGATTGCTGGAATCCCAGACCAGCTGCCCACGAATATAATTAGAGGCAACGAACCAATAGAAAAGTCTTCGGGAGACAGGCTCTGAACAGGGGTACTGCAGGGAAGTACCACGGACGAGCAACACATTCAAGAACATCCTTGACTACAGGAGTGGGAAGCACCATTTCCTCTTTTATCTCTGGGCATGGCTGTATAGAATCACTGATTTTGTTTGTTAATTTCTGCTATTAATTGGGAAGCAAAGTAAAACCTCATCTTAAAGAGCAAAATCAAGCTACTAATAAATAAAAGCCAGTGGTTATTGTTTCTTTCTTAAGGAAACAATTTTATTTCAAGTATGTAGTTTCTTTTCTATATTGTACACACTAAAAATAGACTGACAAAGTTTCTAATAATGACTAATACATAACACACAATGAGTGGATGCTCATCAGCCCATTGTCATCTACGTTCCTTTGGTAGTGATTGTTCCTACACAAAAAAAGAGGACACAGCGACATGTACTATAAACTTTTGAAGAAATACGATTTGAAAAAAATGGTTTTGAAATGCTTCCAAAATGTAGTTTTTAAAGCAGAATAGGTCTGAGTGAGTCCTGGATACCACTAATTTGGGAGTCAGACTGATTGGATCCTTAGATTTGATTGCCCACTTGTAAATAACATGTTATGTTTCTCTTTAAGACTCTTGCACAGACAAATCTACCATGCACATATCTTGGATTAACATAAACAAGCCAGCATTTGATGTTCAGCTAAAAATTCCCATGGCCTTATCTAAGGACTCAGTGAGATTCATGTTTATCACAAAACTCAGTGAGATTCATGTTTATCATGATGTCAGTTCTAGACATTTGGAAAATAAGAACTAACAGGAACACTTTTTTTTTTTTTGGTTTTTCGAGACAGGGTTTCTCTGTAGTTTCTAGAGCCTGTCCTGGAACTAGCTCTTGTAGACCAGGCTGGCCTCAAACTCAGAGATCCGCCTGCCTCTGCCTCCCGAGTGCTGGGATTAAAGGCGTGCGCCACCACCGCCCGGCTTAACAGGAACACTTTTAAATGCAAACAATTTTCATGGTGATGTGGGAGTCCCCTCTGTGTGTTGCTTGTATTGGTTAATGAATAAAGAAACTGCTTTGGCCTGATAGGGCAGAACTTAGGTAGGTGGAGAAAACAGAACTGAATGCTGGGAGGAAGAAGGGCAGAGTCAGAGAAGCCATGGATCCTCTGCCTGAGACAGACACTGGTTAGAATCTTGCTGGTAGGCCATGACCTCGTGGTTATATACAGATTAATAGAAGTGAGTTAAACTAATATGTAAGAGTTAGCCAATAAGAAACTGGAATTACTGGGCCAAGCAGTGATTTAATTAATACAGTTTCTGTGTGGTTGTTTTGAGGCTAAGCTAGCCAGGTGGCGGGGAAGAACAAGTGGCCCTCTCCCTACAACATCATGGTGTTATTAAACATCATTTATTCATCATCATGAATCTCAATGTTCCATAAATAACAGTGTCAGGAACATGTAGACAGAGAGTGACAGGACAGGGAAGTGACCATAGAGTGAAGAAGAACTTTGCTGGCCAATGAAGAAACAGATGTATAAAGGACAGCACTTTATGAAAACATGCCAGGAAAAAATCTTTATAATACATGATTACTGCCATGGCTCACTTTTATTCAGATAATTATAAAAATGTTAGTGCTTGCAAAAGTGAAATATGTCAATTAAAAATCACGGAAGCAATGGAAGTTTATTTCTGATATAACAAGAAATCGGGAACCAGATTAGTTCCAGAGTCAGCTCTTTTACAATACAATGAAGTTGGTCCCTTGAAGGTAATTCTGCCTTCACAGTCATAGTGTTTACTCCCTGAAGAGTTTCAAACACCACAGCACTTCACAAGCTTCTTGGTGTTTGTACTGATTTAGAAGATTTTTTGAAAAATCAATGTTTCTTCATGTTAGACGCTTTTAGGTAAATTAAAAGTGACTTTTATTAATTTTAAATTATTTTTCTTTTATAAAACAGTTTCACCAGTTAAATTGATGCTTTGGTGGTGAAAAGGCTGCCCTGCTCCTTGCTCCATCATTGTGGAATTCTCACACCTTGAGGTTTTGTGGGTCAAGGTTTCAAAGTGGAGCACGATCACTTCTGTTGTGTTCTATTGCTCAGGTCAGATCAGGAGACCAGCTTCTGCTCAGGAGGCAGGAAAACAGATGCCATCTCTACACAAAAGGAACCACAAAGCAAAGGGTTTTGATACGAGGAAGCTTAGGTCCCTGAGACCACAGACTGCTCACTCTCAGAAGAAAGCCCTTCCTGAGACCTCTCTCCTGTGCATCCCGTCTGGTTTCCCTCTGCCTATGCCTGCACTCAGCTGCAGGAGCCACTGGAATAAACAAAGGCTGCCATTTTCAGGGTCTCTGGTAAGAGGCAGACGTTGCCAGTGTTGAGAAATGAAGACAGGATGGCTGTATGGGAGGTAATCACCATATCTGACAAAATGTGCCCCCCTCATTTTTAGAAAGCAGCTCCCAGAGTTTAACCAGGAAAGAAAACACTGCCCAGGGTCAAACATGATTAAAGTTGATATTAAATATCTACTTAGAAATTTGGAATAAATATTCTTATCTCATATCATATAGTTTGGGAGGTTTCTGAGAAGATGCAGATTTCACAAGAAATGCCCAGAAAAACAGTGAACTTTTGCAGGCTGAGAAAGACTGGAACAAACTGTAATCTATCTGAACTTGCTTCCAGCGATTCAGAATCATCTGACTTCCTCCATGATGATAAAAACAATTGGTATCACTGGATTTTTTTGTAATTTTTTTAGAGCACATTCTCTATATCACATGTTTCAGATTCTGTTTCATAAGTTATTCCACGTGATCTTTATGATGAGCTTATAATGTATATGATTACTTTTTCTTTAATGAAATATAAAACAGGGACACCATACATAAGAAGATTACCTGGATTGAGCTAACCCAGTTAATAAAGCTAATAATGGCACGTATCAGATTTCATAGCATATTTTTTTTCTGCATGCCATTGTCCCTTTATTAAGCAAGCAAGAGGGAAAATAAAGAGAAGGAAAGCTTGGGAAACCAGGAAGTGTGACAGTCCGGAGATGACAGTATTTCATATTTCACCCTGTCAGCCTTTGATAACGGAAGGACCTTCATAAGTCACGGTCATGTCAACAAATAGAAATGTGGACCCAAAGCATGGCTTATAATGGTGACTTTTCCCCAGTGTGTCAAGCACGTCTCTTTATGCATTCAATCACCCTTGTGTTTGTTTGTATGGTTTGGTATAATAACTACTCAGTATTCTGCTGGACAGGTCTCTTGTGAGTCCCCTTAAAATGTATACATGATTATAGCTTCATAGACAGACTGCCATGTATTCACCAAACTTTATCTCTGCTGTTGCCTAAGAACAAGGATGAAGGGCATTTCCCAGCTTCCTGTCTGCTAGGGAGCGATGGTAGTCTCCACCATGAACACGAGCAGAGGTAATCTCTACACTCACTCTATATTTACAAGTTCAACATAAAACGCACCCTTCCACCTGCCTTCCTTCACATGGGTGAGCTAAAGCCAAAAGAACTTCTTTTTTTAAGGTATTTTCTTTATTTTTTGTGTATGGGTGTTTTATGTGTCTGTGCACCACATGTGCCCAGTGTCCAAGGAAGCCAGAAGAGGGCATAGGAGCCCCTGGAACTGGCATTACAGATTGTTGTTATCCACCATATCAGTGCTGTGAATTCAACCAGTCCTCTGAAAGAGCAGCTAGTGCTCTTAACCACTAAGTCTCCTCTCTAGTCCCGAAAAGACCTTGAGAGAACTCCTAGGAGTCAGAAGGTGAAAAATTGTTTGGGTCCCTATACACTCACCAAGGACATCCATTTAAGCAGTTTATTTGAGTACACTTCTTAGGAGCTCTTTGTAGATAAATCTTCATACAAAATTCTAATTCTTTGCTGAAACTGTATTCCTCGAAATAGAATTGCTCTTCAAAACATGAAAACTTCGTTTTCAAAATTGCTTTCCAGAGAGTTTGCATATCATTTAGAATTCCTATTGACAAGACAATAGGAATTCCCTGAAGGGCTTACATTTCAGGATTTAACAAAATATTTTTTTAACACAGTAAGTAATTCTTGTAAGTAATTTGTTGGGGCACTAGGCCAGTTCTACTAGTTATTCGTTGTTTTAAATCAAACCTACTTGACACATCTATATTTCCATTTGTTTCAAAGATCAAACGTCAAGGGATAACATGTATTTAAATAGTAAAATATGAGGTAACATAAATAAAGATTAGGTACAAATTGATACACACTCATACACACACACACACACACACAGACACACTTTATATAGCACTTTGTCCATTGTGTCTTGAGAATATGTTCTGCAGTCGCTGCCCTGTCTGATCTTTAATTAGATGTCACTTTGCTGATAATTGCAGTATGAGTTACACAGTCATGCAGATGTTTCCTTTTTGTAGTTTTTATTGGCTCAAAGTGAGCACCAGCTTTAGTTCAAACAAAGGTGAGAGAGGGAAATTTAAATGAGGATATGGTAGAATGTGGATGAGAGAAGCAAAGGAGATAAAAGAATTGGATATTTGTTTAGTTTTCCTTTGAAACCCACGGGCATCTCTGCTCCCAGTTTGACACTTGCAGTCTAGAAACTTTCCATCTGTGATGAACGGGACCTCTGTCTCCCCTTGGGAACTTAAGCGAGCTGTGGTAGACCACAGGAACCAATGGAAATACCGCATCCTATTTATGCTGGATCGTATTTCACCATTTCTGACAGATGGAGTCTTTGGAGAAGAATATTAATGACTATGGGGAGGACAACAGTAGTTGTTTGGAGAAACATGCAAAAAATAGTCAAGAAATACTTCAAACAGATTCTCTAGGTCATTAAATGCTTCCCCAGAGAAGTTTTTCCAAAGACTAGTAATCTCAATCTTCTTCCCTCCCTCCCTCCTTCCTTCCCTCCCTTCCTCCCTCCCCCCCCCCCCCCGTGTGTGTATCTAACAGATACACTAGTGATGCTAAGCATTAATTCTTGTAAAACTCCATGGACCAGTTAACTTTCTGTTGTTATAAAAGATACTTGAGATAATGCACTTATAATGAGAAGAGGTTCCTTCTGGCTGTTTTGGAGATCTTGTTCCATAACCTGTTGGTCCCATTGCTTGGAGTCTGTAGTGAGGAAGTCCGATGTGGTGTTTGCATGAGGTAGAGCAAACCTCCCTCAGTTCACAGCCAAGAAAGAAGAGAAGGAAGAGTCAGCATCCCACTATTCTATTTAAAGACACACGCAACAATTATATACTTTCCACTAGTTCCACTTCTTATGGGTTTTTTCGTGTACTAATAATACCACACCAGGGACCAAGCCTTTAATACCTGGGACTTTGGGGGACAGTCTTTTAAGATTTATATTACTTTATTTCTCTCATGAATTATGGCATGATATAATCTAATCATTATATAGTTTAAAATTCATGGCTGTTTTTCACAATTATAAGGCTACTGAATTAATATCTCACAAGAGACTATGAAAGATACCTAGGGTCAAGAGGATATGACTGACCCATCTTCAAGGGGTCTCCTAAGGCCCTTACCAGTTGTTAGCTACTATCAAAGACTTAGAAGGCCTCTCTTGATAGAGACACAGAGTCTCCAGAGTTGGAAGGCTCATTCCTCTCATGGGTAGCTAAGGGCAAAAGGCAATATCTTTCAACCAAGAACACCAATTTCAACCAATTCCTTAAAACTCATAAATCCATTTTCTCCTAATTGATTTTTTTCCAGAAACTTATACCTATCAACATAAAACACTAAAGCATACTCCCATAGCAATTCCAGCCCAAATAAGGCAAAAGAATATGCATAGTTTTGCAAATTGTTCAAATACATCAAGGCCGTGGTCACTCCCACATACTACAGTGACTCATAGTTCTGCTAAGACAACCGGTGACTCAGGGAAATCCCTTCTGTATACTTGAGAAGACTCATGCTTCCTCAGATAAATTACATTAGAACAAATAGTCCAAACTTTCCTCCGACATTTTTTTCCTGGTGTACATGATTCTTGCAGTCATCTGTAACAAAGAATAATAATTACTCCACAGAGAACTCCCCTAGGGTTATTCTTGCAGTAATCAGAGGGAAATCTCAGAAACTAGGTGCCTGCGGAGATATGACACGACACGTGGCCAAAATGGCAAGGGGACAAGGTGTGCCCATGCTGATGCTTTGGATTCGGGTGACAAGAGTCAATGAAGAAGTCTGTGCCTCACCAGCAATAGCTATTTGTTTTAAACATCATAAGTACACAGTACTTGGTTCAAGAAGAATTCCACTGAGGCAAATTCTTGAGAATAAATATTGTTGAGCTTCAATCTAAGCTCATGGTTAAGATGCTACAGTGCTGAAATATCACCTGGCTTGCTAGGTTTTTATCCCTGCAGCAGAGTTTCTGTGCATTTGAACAGTAGGTAGTTCTAAGACACTAACACATGCATATCTTATATTTTCATGATAGCTATTATAACAATGTTTCATGAGCAATAAAATGGAGGAAATGATTTTAAAAATATTAAGAAAATGTATGACTGGCAGTATCAAAACTAATGGGAACAAATAAAGAGCACAAATTCCACTGAAGCACATCATCTTTGCAGGTTTTCAGTACCTTTAAAGTCAAGGAAGTTCTGAAGGAAAATATTTAATCATGACAATCTAATAGGCCATACGATGAAGGAGGAATCAGTTAAGGAGGTCCATAGGGAGACACTAGTACAGAATGATGACCGGAAAATATGAAAAGGAAAATTGAATAATAAACACAGGAGGTTCCTGACACTCAGACCTTCATCAGTCACCAGGGAGTTGGTGGAAAATTCATTAGTTAGGTCAGGCTCAGCAGCACAGTTCACAATATTAACCAAGCCCTGCATTCCCCATCTTGACTCTGCTTCCTGCAGACCACTCCAGATGGCATTGACTTTTTTTTTTAGGAACTACCCTTATTCCTACAGCCAATGGTAGCCAACAAGAGCTGATTATCAAGACATGTAACAGTACGTGAATGCGGAGGACCCAGCCTTAACCCCTGACCGACACTGGATTCTGTTTAATTTTCGCATTAAAGGAGATAGTTGATTAACCACGTTCCAGAAATTGCCACTACTGCTCAGCTTTTCAGTACAGAAGTCAGAGTTCATATAAGTGATTACTTCAACTCTCTAGAAACCATGGGCTTGGTCATTTCAAAGGTTGTTTTTTAATTTTTAAAGGAATTATGCTCTATACTTCAGATTTTAGCTTTTAGTAAGTGAAGTGGTGTTACCCTCTTGATTAAGGAAGTTCCCCCTTAAATACTTTTTGAGATCTAAGCTTAAAAAAACAATTGTTTTGTATTTATGTAATTCTAGAGTATTTTGTTTCAGAGTCAAGCCATGATATAGTTCATAACTCTATTAAGGCCACTCATCATGGTAGCTTCATAGCTAAATTTCTGTCCTAAGCCTGCAGATGCCTCTGTCACAGATTTCATCATTTTATTGAGCAAAACTCAGAAGGCTGTGACAAAAGTTTTCTAACCTCTGTTAGGATTTTATAGAGACATTCCAATAGATGGATGTCCCTAAGGCATGCAACTTTTATTCTAATTTATTCTCCCTTCCATAATCATTTTCTGGGTGTCTTATAGAGCTGCGAACTCTACTAAATAATCTTTCCGTGCATTCTTTCTATGATTCACCCCTCATCAGCTTTCATGTGTGCACACTTCTTTTTTTTCCCCTTCTTTTTTTCCTCTGTTCTATAATTGGTGTGCTGTTTAAAAAAAAATAAATTTTTACTTAAGATTTAACTCAGTGATAGAGAGCCTGCTGAGCACACACAGGGCCTTGTATTCAATCTCGAGTGCCACAAAAAAGCTAACATGAATGAATGGTATTGTGTACATTTAAGGTATACAGCACACTATCATGGGCCACACAGAATGAAAGTTATGGTAGTGAGGAAGCTAACACATCCATCATGTATGTATCTTCCTCTCTTTCTTATAATTAAAATTCCTTACATTGTACTTTATTTTTAGATTAAATTATATTAAGCATATACAAAGCATATAACATGATGCTATGGTTACCTAGAGAACAAAAGTTACTACAGAGAGATGATTAAAATACTCAGGTCCTCACATTTTATTAACATGACCAATTACTTTCATGATTAATGAAATGTAGGTTAAGTACAAGTGAAATGAACACATCTTTAACATTCCGTATTTTCCCAAGCAGAGTGGTAGTCAGGGAAATTTTTTCAACACTTTTATGAATCGCTCAGGAAATTCGGGCTGCTCTGAATTTATTTGTGCACCAAGCCTTTTTATTAACACTATTGTTTGCAACATGCTTGAAGTCATTTTCCAGCTACTGACCTCAGGGTGAGTGTTCTTCATCTGGAGGAGATACTCGACTACACTTCCACCTCCTCTACCTATTTGTCTGTTGGAAGTAAGTAAAGTATAGAGGGGAGCACATGAATGAACACATATACACAAGCACACACATGCACACACATACTCATATACACACATATAGATGCACACACATACACATGCATACACATGTACATACATACACATGCACACATATACATGTACATACATACACATGCACATACATACTTGCATACATACATACAGATACATGCACATACACATGTATACACATGTATATACATACACATGCACATACTTGTATACACACATACAGATGCACGCACATACACATGTATACACATGTACATGTATATATGTACACACACACATGTCCACATGTCCACATACACATGCACACACATACTCGTATACACACATACAGATGCACACGCATACACATGTATACACGTGTACATACATACACATGTTTGCACATGCACACACATACACATACACATGTACATGCATACATACACATGTATACACACACATGTACACATACATGTGTACATGCATACACACCATGCATGTACACATGCACGCACACACATACACCAGAGCAAGAATCCTTAAAGAGACACAGTGACATTTTATCAGAGAGGGAGAGGCTGAAAATAGAGTCACAGAAAACATATTGAATTGATGATCTCAGACTGCTTCTGGTAAGACAGAGGAGTTACATGACAGCAACTTTACCCTGCTCCTTCCAGTACACAGCACGGCAAAGTGATTGCATAGAGTCCAAATATCCATCTGCCAAGATGCTCTGACATTGGCCCCTCTTGCTCGTGGAAAGCAGGATAAGAAGCCTGAAAGGGAAACAAACCACTTCTCCTTCACTGTAAAGCAGGGGTGAACCCATACAGGCTAAGAGTGAGCCAGGCAGCTAACACAAAATGCTTCTCTGGGATCCGGATATGATAAACATTTACAAAAAGAGTAAAACTTATTTGCAAAGATTTAAGCAGGTGGGAATTGTTTTTATTGTAACAAATGTTTCAAAGTTAACAGCTAATAACATTGGCATCTATGACTCCTTCCCTCCTGGTCACAAAGCAACTGCCCTAACTCTAGTGCACGCATCCCCAACAGAGAAACAAGAATGGGGGAAGAAAGGCGAGGCAAACAGATATCTATTTAATTATCTTTACCCTCATGGTCCTCCTCAGGTCTAAAGGGAGCCAGGAAATAAGTATCTCTTCAGAAGATTAAATAGAGCTGAACAGGAAGGAAAATTTGCTGAACAGGTGACAAAATTAGGTGCTACCACCAAATGAACCCATTAGCAATTTTTTTAGAGACAGAGGGATGGAGGGACAGAGAGAGAGAGAGAGAGAGAGAGAGAGAGAGAGAGAGAGAGAGAGAGAGAGAGAGAGAGAGAGAGAGAGAGAGAGAGAGAGACCCAAGAAATCTCATCAAACTAACCTTCCAAATTGTATAGTCACTGCTTCATGTCATTTGAGTTTGCTCTGGGCTTCAGCACTTGAGATTTTCTGTGCAGACGGCGTTGAGTGTTTAAGTGGCTCGGTCACCTTGCTTGCTCTAACCTAAGCTACTGGAGAAATTGTACTCATGTATTTAGAATTTAATTACTAAGTTAAATGAAAATAATGAATGAAAAATAAACTTCCCTTTTTATCATCGTGGCCAGTCTTTCATGATGTTCTGTTCAACATACACAGACAGCATCACCATCTAACCAAACTCCAGCCCAGTGGTTGGTTTGGTATTTGCTTGTTGTTTTTCCTTCTGCCACTTCGGATGGTTCCTGTGGTCCTGAATGTCAGATAGAATCCCTGTTTGTCCTCTAGCTTAGATTCTTCCCCTGGTTCCGACTCTGCCCACCCATACTTTGATTTTTCTCACAGCATCTTTGCCACCATAGTCATTCATCCTTTCTCTCGAAGTAGCATCCCCTTCAGCTGCTGCTGACTCCCTCCAAGACCACACAATGTGCCTCTCTGTGCTGATGGTGGGCAGATGTGCTTTTTGCAACGGGTCTCATTTTCCTTGCTTATTTATGTATTCCTCTGACTTGAGTCTTTAGTTTGGAACAAAACAAAATGGAGCATTCATCTTCCCATTTATGTTGAGATGAATTTTTCATTAGTCTGGAGTGATTTATTAATTAAACTAAGCTCTTTAACCCCTTGACTGAAAACCATAGAATGTATGAGGCAGTGTTTAAATGTCACGAGTTGGGTGTTTAAGAGGAATACATGGGGAGGTGACTAGTCGTACTGCAACTTGATATGCCATGTTTTGTGATACTCATGGGAGACCAGCCCTTTCCTGAACAGAAGTGGAGGAGTAAATTTGGGGTGGGAAGAGAAAGGGGATGGAGGGAAGGGGGGGATGGAGAAGAGAGGAGGGAGGGGAAAGTGTGAAAGGGATATAAATAAATACATTTATTTAAGAAACAAGAAAGTGGAAGCAGCAGCATTTAGAAGCAGTTTACGCTCTTGCCACAGTTTTCATGGCATTTGTGCAAACGTTAACACAAGTGTTCCACAAACAATGCATCAGCATTTTCCAGTTGCTTCTCTTCCTTCAAATGGCCACTCTACGCTATGGAGCATATTGGGCCCAGGAGAGCATTTAAAATGCATCATGTCTCATCTTACAGATGCGGAGATAGATGCAAGCCACAGAAGCAGAATAACATTAAGAGTTGGTTCACAGTTTACCGGTAGCAGAGAAAAGATTCGGTTCCAGAGCTCTTTTCCTTGTCACCTTCATTGCAAGGATGCCTCCCAAGTACCTGCAGATCCACAGGTGAGGGTGACAGCGTACATCACAATTGATCATCAAGGCAGAAGCTTTGCAAATCCAGATCCAAAAATCACCAATTGAGCCAGGAGTAGTGATACATCCTATAATCCCAGCATTCAGGAGGCTGAAAAAGGTGGGTTACATAGTGAGTCCAAGAACAGCCTGTACTACATAGTGAAATCCTGTCTCAGAAACCAAGAAGGGAAAAAATCCCCACACTCCCCAAAACGAAACCATATAGCTTAGATGGCCCACCAAAAATGGAGCAACTTCTATGGATCCCCTCCCTCCCACAGGTTTATTCTCCACACTTATTGGACCTAACTGGATGAGGCTGTCAGGGCAAAGCTTCGAGTTCCGAGGAAGACAGACAGTGACTGCGTCTCAGTAAAGTTCTGCCTGGGAAAGATTAGTAGGAGAGAACATTATGTTTCACGCATCAATTATTTGCAAATAGGTCGATCAACTGACCGAAGGATAATTTCAGTTGGAGAGTGGACCGGGGTGGAACAGTGGGAAGGAAAACATTATCCCTGCTCTGACTTGGGCTGAAACACATTTTCCAAAAATTTATCCCAGCCACACACCTCAGGTCCCTTTTAGAAGTCTTTGCAAAGAAGAACCTGTGCTAATAGGCCAACCTGAGGCTTTTGTTTTCTTAGGGTTTGGGCTATGCAGGCATCATTAAACTTTCTACCATATGCAAATGCTTCACTATTGTTAATATTCATAACAGAATAGCTTTTTCTGAACCAAAGGCTTAGAAAACATCCTTGCAAAGTACTCCCAAGTGTCTGTTTGGTCATTTGTCTTTTGAAAGTCCTTCCAGTGTTTGTGCTCAGAAAGCAAGTTCAGTGCATTCTACTAGAAAAGCAGTTAATCTTATCTTCTTGGATTTTAAATCAACAAACAAAACACTTCAAGGAGAACTGACCATGAAAGAATGGGGTGAAACACTTCAGAGGAGCTGCACTAACTTGAACCATGCAACAATTTATGCAAAATCTATTTTCAAACGAAGATAGTATTTCAGGGTGTTGAGCCTTTAGAATTGTAACATTGGTACATTTTAAGCTTGGAATGATTGCTTGGCTATGTGGTGTGCATTTATTACGTGCAAGACTTGCCTTCCTCTCTCACCTGCCTGGGCCCAATCTTGTTCTTCGACTTCAATGAAACCGCCTAAGAAGCAAAGACTGTTAGTACAAAACACCTACAGATGCTGATGTGGTTGATTAGAAGGGTGTGTCTGCAAGTAATAGACACCCACTGAGCCCATGCCAGTCCCTAGGTTCCTAAAGAATTTGAGGGCTTTTTTTTAAAAAAAAAAAAAATTTATTCAATTTTTGAGATTTTCATACATTGTGTTTTGATTATATTATCCCCCCCCAACTCCTCCCAGGTTCCCCTCATCAACTTCATGTTCTTTCTCTCTCCTTTAAAAACGAAATCCGAAAGCAAACAAACAGATAAAACCCACAGTGTCAGATTCGTGTTGGCCAGTTAGGCCCCCCTGAGCACAGCAACTGCCTGGAATGCGGTTAACAAACTCAGTGGCAATCCATGAAAGAAAGCAAATGCTGCCACCCCCAGCATGTATCAGTTGCAACAGGTGCTCCACTAGGAGCAGTACTTTGTGCCCATTTCCTTTCTCAGTGCTGGGATTTTGTCTTGCTTGAGCTTATGTATGTCTTATGCAGTCTCTTTGTTCACATGTGAATCAGCCCCGGGACATCTAGAAAACAGCCTTTCATTGCTGCTGTCTATGTTCCTGAGGGGACATAGTCTGATGAAAATACCCCACATAAGGCCGAGTGCTCTGAAATCTCTCCCTCTGCATCAGTGGGTCTCTGTGTTATACCGTCTATTGCCAGAAGAAATTCGCGGCTGTGGGAGAATGCTCTTGTGCCCTGTAAAGATTTGTCACTCATATTGGTTTAATAAAATGCTGATTGGCCAGTAGCCAGTCAGGAAGTATAGGCAGGGTGACCAGACTAGGAGAATTCTGGGAAGAGGAAAGGCTCAGTTTGCAGTCACCAGCCAGACACGGAGGAAGCAAGATGAGAATGACTCACTGGTAAAAGTGATCAAGCCACGTGGCTAAACACAAACAAGAATTATGGGTTAATTTAAGTTGTAAAAGTTAGTTAATAATAAGCCTGATCGAATAGGCCAAACAGTTTATAATTAATATAATCCTCTGTGTGTTTATTTGGGACTGAACACCTGTAAAACATGGCAGGACTGACACTTCCATTTATACTTCTCTGATAAGAGCCGAGGGATTTACTGATCTATGGGTATAATGGCATATTATTAGAAGTAATTTTTAATTGCTATTTATTTAGCAGAATAAATAATAATTCCCTTAGGCCCATCTAGTCTTAGGTTCTTGACCTCATTAATTATGTCAGATACGGGTCCCATCTCATGGAGCAGACTTTAAATACAATTTAAAAACGGCATATATATATATATATATATATATATATATATATATATATATGTGTGTGTGTGTGTGTGTGTGTGTGTGTGTGTGTGTGTGTGTGTGTGTGTGTATATATATATATATTATAGCACCTTCCAGCACTATTAACACTAGTTGGTAGGGAAGAAACTCCCTCGTGAGTACCACCTTCTCAGAGAATCTTGTCCTCCTTCTCATTCATATCTCTACAAGGGACCTTACCATTCTCAAACTGGTAAGACATATGAAAGAAACAGATATTTCTCCTGAGCACATGCAGCTTAGTTTAAGGTTGTTTTTACATTTTTCAAATAAATTTCTATTCCATCTTACCAGTTGAAGTATAGAGAGGATAGGGAAGAAATCATGATTTGCTAGTCAATAATGATACTGTTAGCTTGCATAGAAATTAATTAGACACATGAAAATGTAGAGTTATTTATAAGTATATTTAATTCAAATTCACAAATTATATTTTTCTTTTAGGGTACACTCAGTAATGACTGGTATTTCTTCAGGAATGCCAGGCCAAAGAAAAGTAGTTCTTACACATTTTGGGGATGACTCTGCAACCAGAACTGCTGTCAAGCCCAGAGACATGAGAAAACTGGCACTAGGAACCCTCTTTCCTGGGTAGCACACATCTGTGCTAAAGAACATGATCAAAACAGTTACATATATATGTCAAATTACCTAAGAATATAGTTTCAAATATTTCCTCACAAACAGAGGTAACCTAAGGGGCTATCAAAAAGGCATCAACAAAGGACAAAGAAAGAATCCAAAGATAAGACACAGAATCTGGAACAAGACAGCACTCATGAGACAAGTAAGTCACAAGAACCATTCTCATCTAACATCCCTCAAGAACACAGGGACTTGATAATGGCATCCAAAATGCTGGCCAAAGAAGGAAGAATTTAAAGTGGTGTTCCTCAGTATCCAAAGTGAAATCACAAAGTAATTCAATTCATCATTTATAAGTGGAAATATGAAATAAACTAATTTCAAAGATAGTGTTGTATGGGTCTTGTTCAAGGCCTCTGGTCTACCAACATCACTGGACCCTCTCCAAAACTCTTCTCAGATATCCTGCTGTTGCCCTGAGTCATGAACATCCTGCAGTTAGCATTCTGCAGGACCAGTCCCTTCTCGAAATCCAGCAGATCATAGATAGAGTAGATGTTAGGGCTGGTGACAAACATTTTGCAGGCAGGACTTATTGAACAACAGGGTCTATACTGTGTGGCACATCACAGATCCTGATGTCATTAGGACGAATGAAGAGGGTAGAAGGATGGAGAAGCGACATGGGCTTTTTGGTTGTTTGCTTTAATTAATCTGGGAGGCAATGCTGCAGGAGTGAGGGGTGAATATGGAGGGACTGGGAGGCGAGTAGGATTGGGGTACATGATGTGAAATTCACAAAGAATCAATAAAGAATTATGTTTTTTAAAGAGGCACTGTTTTATCATTGGAAAAAAATAGAGTGTTAAAATAGTTTTTATTTCATAATAGCAGTGAAGGTGATAAGCATTTTCCATTCTTGTGGAGCCAGTTTGTCAGTTTCAGGTGCTTAGCCAGATTAAGCCAATCAATGATTATTAACATATGTTTTAATGTCCAAAACCTAAGAACTGATGTTATGCCAAGGACATCAGGGTGTAGACAAAAGAAATGCAAGGAATTCAGCCTCACCTTCCAGTGTCTATGAGAAACAACTTCCTGCAGAAAATATTTGTATTAAAGTTGGAAATTTATTTTAACTCTAGTGCGTAGGTGGTAAATCAAGCAATCCAAGGGGCTGAGCACTGGGAACAGAGAGACTCACTGTGAACAAAAAGGGTTCTGGACACTGGCTATTTACTGGCTAAGAAACTGATGCAGATTCCCTTTTGAAATCTGCTCAGACTGCTGTTGAGCGGGTGGGTGAGGGTAGAACCAAGAGTAAGAGGAGGCTGAATGAGCCTCCTCCTCCTCTTCCACCTACTACAACAGTTTTCAAAATGCAACCCAAATACAAGACTCTTCAGTGTAACGTGGGTCTTTCAAGGCACAGATATGGTTATCTCCAAGGTCCTGGAAAAGTTTTAGATTCTATTTATTTTTACAAGTGTTATCTAACCTCAATGTTTCTCTCATCCCTCTGTGTTTATTTCTCTGCTTTTACACATTGTCATATTGTTTCTCCAAACAAAGGAATTGGACCAAAGACTAATTTTACAGTGGTCTCCACTAACCTCTCTTGTCCTCTCCCACTTCAAACTGTTCACTTCTGTCATGACTGGACCCCTCAAAGAACAAACCAAATATACCCTTTCTCTCTTAAATTGCTTATTTCAGACATTTTGTTGCACCAAGAAACTAGTAGCAAAGTCAATTATGTTAGTTCACCTAACTTACAGGACAAGGTTAAAGCTAACTTTCCAAACATGGCCCTCAGCCTTTCAGGTTCACCCCTATTTTTCCGTAATCCAGTACATAAAACCCTCACACACCCTGCTTCATTTTCTCTATGGATTAACACACGTTTCTCTATGGATTAGTCCACGTTCTCCAGAATGGCCTGCTTTGTTTTTCTCAACTAACACACCTCCATAATCACATCCAATAAAAAGTGTTCCTTAGGGTTTAAAAGGGACACATGGATCTTCCTGAGAAGGGGAAATAGAATAGATTTGTTTGCTTTGTTTTGTTTTTGTTTTCTAGATGGGGTTTCTCTTTGTAGCTATGGATGTCCTGAAACTCACTTTGCAGACCAGGATGGCCTCAAATCCAGAGATTAGTCTGCCTCTGCCTTCTGAGGGCTGAGATTAAAGAAATGGATTTTGTGGATGAACTGGGGAAAGGAATGGTAACAGGAATATCAGGTGGGGAGAGGGAAAGGAGATGGGTTGAGGGTGGGAATTTAGGGAGACAGAGCTAGAATAGAGGAGCATTTAAGGGATGGTATTTTAGTCAGGGTTTCTACTGCTGTGAAGAGACACCATGACTACAACAAACTCTTATAAAGGAAAACATTTAATTGGGGCTAGCTTACATTTCAGAGGTTTAGTTTATTTTTGTTATGGCAGGTGGCAATGGCAACATACAGGCAGACATGGTGCTGGAGAAGGAATTGAGACTTCTAGATCTTAATATTAAGGCAGCAGAAGCAACTGTGTGTCAACTGAAACTAGCTGATCAAAAGAGACCTCAAAGCCCACCCCACAGCGACACACTTCCTCCAACAAAGCCACACCTCCTAATTGTACTGTTCCCTAAGAGGCCCATTTTCTCGCAAACCACTACAGGTGGTATGGAAATCTAGTGCAGTAGAAATTTCCCAAAATATATGAAGGTGATCTTAATGAAGTCTCCAAATAATGAAGGAGATAGAGTCTCAACTGGCCATCTCTTATCACAAAACAGAGCTTTCAGTACCAGGATTGGTTTGCATCCAACTGAGCTGTTAGTCAAAAGGATCTCATGGAAATCCCAAACAACACACGCTGTTGCCAAGGCAATAATTTGCTCTTCACAAACTGATAGCAAGGCCCCATTGCTGAAGACAACACCCACAAGAATTCATTGAACATGCGTTATATCAGTGAGAGGCTGAGCTGGTACCTATATAAAACCTTCACCTCATCAGCTACTATGTCATTAGGGTTGCCATTTTTTGTGTTGTTGTTGCACACTCTGGACCAGACATCTGTAAAGCCATCAAGATTAATTTTCTTTCTGTAAAAATACACAAACATGCTCTTAACCCCGTATAGAACAGTGTCAGGTACTTTTCATAATCCAGTATAAGGGTTTTTCCATCTTGCTTTAGCAAAGGTTGCTCTGGTGCTATCATGTCAAAATCCATGCTTGACAGGTTATTGACGATTATCCACATTCAAGACATTTAGAAAAAAAAGGGCATGATTTAAGGCAGTAGCAACTGAGGGTATAGTTCCCCAATTTTTATCTTTTGAAGTTGTGTTTTCAAGGAGCCACAGGCATACTCCACAACTCCTTGTCCTTGAGGATTATAAGGAATATCTGTTTTATGTTCAATATTCCACTGGGAACAAAACCATTGAAATGTTTTGCTAATATATCTGGATTTGTTATCTGTTTTTATAATATTAAGAATTTTTTTTATTTTTTTTTCTCATGGTTTATTGTTTTTTTTTATATTTAAAAATTTCCATCTCCTTCCCTCCTCCTCCCCCCTCCCTCCGCTCCTCCTCCCCCTTCCCTCCTCTCCTTCTCCCCCTTCCCTCCCCTTCCCTCCACCCATACCTCCCCTTCCTCCCTCTCAAGGCCAAGGAGCCATCAGGGTTCCCCACTCTATGCTAAGTCCAAGGTCCTCCCAACTCCCCCCAGGTCCAGGAAGGTGATCGACCAAGCTGAGAAGGCTCCCACAGAGCCCGTCCATGCAGAAGAATCAGAGCCCAGAGCCAATGTCCTTTGCTTCTCAGTCAGCCCCCGCTGTTGGCCACATTCAGAGAGACGGGTTTGGTCGCATGATCCATCAGTCCCATTCCAACTGGAGTTGGTGATCTCCCTTTAGTTCTGTCCCACCGTCTCCATGAGTGAACGCACCCCTCACGTTCCTGACTTTCTCCCTCATGTTCTCGCTCCTTCTGCTCCTCATCAGGACCTTGGGAGCTCAGTCCAGTGCTCCAATGTGGAGCTCAGTCACCTCCATCTGTCGCCAGCTGGAGGTTCCCTCACGGTCCTGACTTTCTTTCTCATGTTCTCCCTCATTCTGCTCCTCATCAGGACCTTGGGAGCTCAGTCCGGTGCGCCAATGTGGGGCTCTGTCATTTTCTTCATCTATCGTCAGGTGGAGGTTCTATGGTGATATGCAAGAAATTCATCAGTATGGCTATAGGAACTGGCCTTTTCAGGCTCCCTCTCCTCAGCTGCCCAAGGAACTAACTGGGGGCGTCTCCCTGGAAACCTGGGAACCCCTCTAGGGTCAAGTCTCTTGACAACCCTCAGGTAGCTCCTTAAATTAAGATATATGCTTCCCTGCTCCCATATCCACCCTTCCTATATCCCAAGCACCCCATTCCTCCGAGCTCCCCCCGTTCTCCCCTTCACATTTTTCTCTCCCCATCTTCCCTTGGCCCAGTCTCGCCCAACCCTCAAGTTCCCAATTTTGCCTGGCGATCGTGTCTACTTCCAATATCCAGGAGGATTACTATATCTTTTTTTGGGAGTTCACCTTCTTATTATCTTCTCAAGGATCCCAAATTTATAGGCTCGATATCCTTTAATTATGGCTAGAAACCGATTATGAGTGAGTACATCCCATGTTCATCTTTTTGGGTCTGGGTTACCTCACTCAGAATAGTGTTTTCTATTTCCCTCCATTTGCCTGTAAAATTCAAGATGTCATTGTTTTTTACCGCTGAGTAGTATTCTAGCATGTATATATTCCACAGTTTCTTCATCCATTCTTCCACTGAAGGGCATCTAGGTTGTTTCCAGGATCTGGCTATTACAAATAATGCTGCTATGAACATAGATGAGCATATGCTTTTGTTGTATGATTGGGCATCTCTTGAGTAGATTCCCAAAAGTGGAATTGCTGGGTCCTGGGGTAGGTTGATCCCGAATTTCCTGAGAAACCGCCACACTGCTTTCCAAAGTGGTTGCACAAGTGTGCATTCCCACCAGCAATGGATGAGTGTACCCCTTACCCCACAACCTCTCCAGCAAAGGTTATTATTGGTGTTTTGGATTTTAGCCAATCTGACAGGTGTAAGATGATATCTCAAAGTTGTTTTGATTTGCATTTCCCTGATAGCTAGGGAGGTTGAGCATGACCTTAAGTGTCTTTTGGCCATTCGAACTTCTTCTGTTGAGAATTCTTTGTTCAGTTGAGCGCCCCATTTTTTAATTGGGTTAATTGGCATTTTACCGTCTAGTCTCTTGAGTTCCTTATATATTTTAGAGATCAGACCTTTGCCAGTTGCAGGGTTGGTGAAGATCTTTTCCCAGTCAGTAGGCTGCCTTTGTGTCTTAGTGACAATGTCCTTTGCTTTACAGAAGCTGCTCAACTTCAGGAGGTCCCATTTATTCAATGTTGCCCTTAATGTCTGTGCAGCTGGGGTTATGCGCAGGAAACGGTTCCCTGTGCCCATTTGTTGTAGAGTACTTCCCACTTTCTCCTCTATCAAGCTCAGTGTGTTCAGATTAATATTGAGGTCTTTAATCCATTTGGACTTGAGTTTTGTGCATGGTGATAGATATGGATCTACTTTCATTCTTCTACAGGTTGACATCCAGTTATGCCAGCACCATTTGTTGAAGATGCCCTCTTTCTTCCATTGTGTACTTTTGGCTCCTTTATCAAAAATCAGGTGTTCGTAGGTTTGTGGTTTAAGATCTGGGTCTTCTATACGATTCCATTGGTCGACTTCTCTGTTTTTATGCCAGTACCAAGCTGTTTTCAACACTGTAGCTCTGTAATAGAGTTTGAAGTCAGGGATGGTAATGCCTCCAGAAGTACCTTTATTGTATAAGATTTTTTTTGGCTATCCTGGGTATCTTGTTTATCCATATAAAGTTGGTTATTGTCCTCTCAATCTCTGTGAAGAATTTTAATGGGACCTTGATTGGGATTGCATTGAATCTATAGATTGCTTTTGGTAGAATTGCCATTTTTACTATGTTGATCCTCCCAATCCACGAGCAGGGGAGATCCTTCCATTTTCTGGTATCCTCTTCAATTTCTTTCTTCAAAGACTTAAAGTTCTTGTCAAATAAATCCTTCACTTCCTTGGTTAGAGATACTCCCAGATACCTTATGCTATTTGTGGCTATTGTGAAAGGTGATACTTCTCTGATTTCCCTCTCTGCTTCCTTATCCTTTGTGTATAGGAGGGCTACTGATTTTTGAGGAGGGTGTTGATCTTGTAACCTGCCACGTTACTGAAGGAGTTTATCAGCTGTAGGAGTTCTTTGGTGGAGTTTTTGGGGTCGCTTATGTACACTATCATATCATCTGCAAATAATGAAAGTTTAACTTCTTCCTTTCCAAATCGAATCCCCTTGATTCCCTTATGTTGTCTTATTGCTATTGCTAGAACTTCAAGCACTATATTGAAGAGATAAGGAGAGAGTGGACAGCCTTGTCGTGTTCCTGAATTTAGTGGGATAGCCTTGAGTTTCTCTCCGTTTAATTTGATGTTAGCTGTCGGCTTGCTGTAAATAGCCTTTATTATATTTAGGAATGACCCCTGTATCCCTAATCTCTCCAAGACCTTTATCATAAAGGGGTGCTGAATTTTGTCAAATGCTTTTTCTGCATCTAATGAGATGATCATATGGTTTTTATCCTTCAGTTTATTTATATGATGGATTACATTGATAGATTTTCGTATGTTGAACCAGCCCTGCATCTCTGGGATGAAGCCTACTTGATCATAGTGGATAATTTTTCTAATGTGTTCTTGGATTCTGTTTGCCAGTATTTTATTGAGAATTTTTGCATCGATGTTCATGAGTGAGATTGGCCTGTAATTCTCTTTCTTGGTTAAGTCTTTGTGTGGTTTAGGTATCAGGGTAATTGTAGCTTCATAAAAGGAATTTGGCAATGACTGTTCTGTTTCTATATTATGAAATACCTTAAGGAGTATAGGTATTAGGTCTTCTTGGAAGTTCTGGTAGAATTCTGCATTGAACCCATCAGGTCCTGGGCTCTTTTTGGTAGGGAGGTTTCTGATAACAGTTTCCAATTCTTCGCGACTAACAGGACTATTTAGAGCATTTACCTGGTCCTGGTTTAACTTTGGTACATGGTACTTATCTAAAAAAGTGTCCATTTCTTTTAGATTTTCCAATTTTGTGGCATACAGGCTGTTGTAGTAAGATCTAATGATTCTTTGGATTTCCTCTGTGTCTGTGGTTATGTCCCCTTTTTCATTTCTGATCTTATTAATTTGTGTGTTCTCTCTCTGCCGTTTGATTAGTTTGGCTAGGGGTTTGTCAATCTTGTTGATTTTCTCCAAGAACCAGCTTTTTGTTTCATTGATTCTTTGGATTGTTTTCTGTGTTTCTATTTTGTTGATTTCTGCCCTCAGTTTGATAATTTCCAGTCTTCTACTCCTCCTAGGTGAGTCTGCTTCTTTCTTTTCTAAAGCTTTCAGGTGTGCTGTTAAGTCTCCAATGTGTGCTTTCTCCGTTTTTTTTAAGTGGGCACTTAGTGCTATGAATTTTCCTCTTAGCACTGCTTTCATAGTGTCCCATAAGTTTGAGTATGTTGTGTCTTTATTTTCATTAAATTCTAGAAAGACTTTAATTTCTTTCTTTATTTCTTCCTTGACCCAGGTGTGGGTCAGTAGTTGACTGTTCAGTTTCCATGAGTTTGTGGGCTTTCTGGGGGTAGCATTGTTGTTGAATTCTAATTTTAATCCATGGTGATCCAATAAGACAGGAAAGCTTTGGCCAACTGCTTCCAATAATCTGGAGGCAGGACTTCTAGAGCCATACTCTCCATATTCTTCAGCAACATTCACATAAAAGGAGCTGTAGAGCCAGATTAGGCATAAACTATTTTGAGTAGTTTGAATGAGATCAGTGTATGCACCCCGACTAGATTCTCCTTAGCATCTCTTTGCTCTATTCTAGGAAACATTTGAAATTCTTGCACATCTTCCCCTCTGTGAGCAGCCTCTGTGATGTTATCTCATAAAGGAGATGCACAATTAATGCTAAATGTCTGTCCTGCTCCTGGAGACATTATGGTAGGAAGAGGATTCCTCTTCTGATAGGAAGAGATTTGCAGAGTCTCTAGTTTCTGTGAAAGTGATGCGATCAACTCTTTCAAACCTTTTAGCTCCTGCTGAATCTCACCAGCTAGTCTCTACCTCTCAGCACTGCTGGTCAGAAGCAAGGGTGGTGAAAACTCCTCATTATGGTCCTTTATGGCTTCTTCCCCTAAGTCATCAGGCTTGGACTGATCATAATAACCCAGTCATATAAATGCTTCCTCATTGAGCAGCTCCTTCAGTGGTATAGAGGGTTCTGTCTCATTTCTAACTGGTCCAGAGGGGAAGTACTTTCTGCCATTTGGAGAATAAACCCAAACTCTCCTGTATAAGTCCCCAGAAATGAAGAGTATCTGGAGAGATGCTTTTGGCCCATATTCATGATTATATCACTGGATTTTTACCCCAGTTTTATTCCATGTCCTCGTATCTAAGGACCCATGCTTAGGAAACCAAGGGCAAGGCTGCTCTATAAATTTTAAACTTTCTGTACTTGCTACTTTTGCACTTGAGCTCCTCTGTCTGTAGAAGGGATGGCGGGCTGCATTACCACCCTGGCTCCCGGCCACCTGGCTAGCTTTACACCCAAAATAATTACATGGAAACTGTATTCATTTAAACACTGCCTGGCCCATTAGTTTCAGCCTCTTATTGGCTAATTCTCATATCTTGCTTTAACCCATATTTAGTAATCTGTGTAGCACCATGAGGTGGTAGCTTACCAGGAGAGATCTTTACCTGCATCCATCTCCAAGAGGAGAGGCATGGCGACTGACTGACTCAGCTTTCTTTCTCCCAGAATTTTGTTCTATCTATTCCGCCTACCTAATTTTCTGTTCTAGCAAAGTGCCAAGGCAGTTTCTTTATTAACCAATGAAAGTAAAATAGATAGATGACCCTCCTCCATCATCTGTCTCTTAAAACATCTCTAAGCAATTCTACAGACAATTGATTACTTTTCCTTGCCCCATAACTATAATTTCTTATTTACTTTTTTTATTCTCAGTATTTTCTCTGCTTTTCTACTTTTATTATCTACTTGAGTACTCACTTTTCACCTCTATACCTGGAGTATAATATTCATTCATGGGATCCATAAAGCTCTCACCAGCACTGCTGGCCACATGTTGGGTGCCATCTGTCTGGGCCTTGATAGCCTCAACTGAGTCACATGTTCCAGGGTAGGGGAATTAGAAGTATTAGGCAGAAAGAACAGAGGCACAAAAGAAAAGAACAAAGACATAGATTTTGGAGGGCAACTCAGTGAAATCTGAATTCTCCTACATTTATTTTCCATATACTTATATATCCCAATAACCAGGGGTGGGAGGAAGAAGGCAAAATATTGCTTTAACATGATACAAAGAACAAGCAAAGCAATTACCTCTTCAATACCTGTAACATCAAGTAACTATATCCTAAGTTAAACATTGTTGTTCAGACAGGACATTCAGTGACACACCTTAAGTCAAGCATCCTGTAGGCAGCCACTCCTTGGGTCAAACCTGCTGTCATCACCTTGAAGGAGCAGGAATAGGCTTGAATTCTCTGACCTTTGGTCAAGGTGGAACAGATTCACATCTGTGACAGAAAGGCCTCTAAATCAACTGAGAAAAGTTCTAATGAACTTGCAGAGACTGAAGTAGCAAGCACAGGGCCTACACAGGTCTGCTCTGCATATAAGCTATACCTTTCAGTTAAACAGTTTCAGCATTTTGCACTTGAGTGCATGAATGAGTGGGTCTCTGATTCTTGTGTGAGCTCTTGGGCCTCCTTTGCTTCTGCTGTTTATCCTTGCCCAACTTTAATCTTATAGTTTTTGTTTTATTGTATTTTATTTTATCCTATTTGGTTGTTATCTCCTAGAAGCCTTTTCTTTTCTAATGAGAGACAGAAACGGAGTGGATCCAAAGGGGAGGGGATGTGGAAAAGAACTGGGAAGAGTAGAGGGTGCTGTAGTTAGGATATATTGTATGAGAAAAGTATCTGTATTTAATTAAGAGGGGTCTGCTGTGGGACAATGGTCTTTTATCCTGTCACTTGTATTATTTTTTAATAAAATGCTGATTGGCCAAGCAGGAAGTATAGTGGAGTGACAAGGCAGGAAGTAGAGGCGGGGCAATGAGAACAGGAGAATTCTGGGAAAAGGAAAGCTCAGTCTGCAGTCGTGACCCAGCCTCAGAGGAAGTACCCAGAGACAGAGTCAGGACCCAGCCACAGAGGAAGCAAAATGTGACTGCCTCGCCAAAAAAAGACAGGTGGGACAGAAACCTCTGCCAGCAGGGGTCTTCCTTGAACATCTAAGTCAGTTAAATATTATCTTCTTTCTTCTTTCCTATGACCATGGCTCCTATGAAGGTTAATTTTGTCATGTAGAAAGAATTTTCTGGGAGCATGCCTGTGGAGAAATGTCTAGATTAGCTTAGCCTCTATAGGTCTACTAGGGATTATCTAGATTAGGTTAATTGAGATGGGAAGATTCGCCTTAACTGAGGTCTGGGACTGAATAAAAACAAGCTTAGTGGGAGCATTTGTCACCCTCTACTTCCTCACTGGGGGCAGAACGTGACTAGCCACCTCATGTCCCTGCCACCGTGCTTGTAGTGGTAGTGATGAACTGATGAACAGTGGCTGTCTTTGAATGGTGAAACAACAGATACTCCATTCCTTTAGTTGACTTTGTTCACAAAAACACAACTCTAACCTCAAAGGAAATAGAGGTAATTTACTCTGGAACCAGATGGGTGGCCATAGCCTGGGAACATGTATTTAAGTAACCCCAGATCTGAGGCTCCAAAGTAAAAGATATGTCATGATATTTTAATGGCAACAGAACAAAGAATTGAGACACTTTCCAAATACATCTGTAGAAACAACAGAGAAACTGGCTACAGGAAAGTCAGAGTCGGTTAGCTTAGTCCATCTCAAATGTTATGCCTGCTAGTCACAAGGGTTATATCGGACACAGAGGTGAAAAGAAGTGGAAAACAAGGTGAATAAGCATATACCCCAGGGCAAATTAATGAATTTCAATTTGACTCTGGGCCTGCAACAGCCCAATATCTCCAGGATCTTTAAAGCTCTAATCAATTAATCAACCTTGAAGAAGGTTCAGGAAAAGGCTCATTTCTTTCATACTCTGGCTTGGTAGTTTGTCACAGTAAGGAACACATAACTAGTACAATATGTTTCTCTAACAGACCCAAAATTGTTTTCTAATGATCTGTCTGGTGATGGAGGAGTGTCTATATGTTACTTTCATTATTAATAAAGAAACTGCCTTGGCCGTTTAAGAGACAGAAAATTAGGTAGGCAGAGTAGACAGAACAGAATTGTGGGAGAAAGGAAGCAGAGTTGGGGAGACGCTTCAAGCAGTCCATATGCAGTCGCCATGCCTCTCCTCTCCGAGATGAATGCAGGTTAAGATCTCTCCTGGTAAGAGACCACCTCGTGGTGCTACACAGATTACTAAATATGGGTTAAAACAAGATGTGAGAAATTAGCCAACAAGAGGCTGAAACTAATGCGCCAGGCAGTGTTTAAAAGAATACAGTTTCCATGTAATTATTTTGGGTAAAGCTAGCCGGGTGGCGGGACGCAGCCTGCCGCTCCACTCTACAGTCTGGGAATCTTTCTCTAGGCATTTATTTCAGGTGTGGGAGTGAGGGATTGGAGTATTAGGGATTAGAGAGGAGAGGTTGAAGAGGATCTCTGATTTATCATCGGAGTTACAGGTCTTAGTATGTAGTAGGGGGCCACTTGTTGGTTCCCGGCTGCCCAGCCCCCAAATAATCATACAGAAACTGTATTAATTAAATTACTACTTGGCCCATTAGCTCTAGCTATTGGTTAACTCTTGCATCGTAATATAACCCATTTTCATTAATCTGTGTATTTCCACATAGCAGTGGCTCACTGGGTAAAGTTCCCAGCGTCTGTCTCCTGTGGCTCTATCACTTCTCTCTAACTCTGCCCTTCTTTCTCCCAGCATACAACCTAGCTTTCCCTGCCAGAGGATCAAAAAAGTTCTTTATTCATTAACCAATAAAAGCAACATAGAGACAGAAGGACCTGCCACACCATTAGGACATTAGAAAAGCCAAGCTGAATGAAAACAGCTAAAAGTCTAAGGGATTTGAGTAAAAAGGGCCCTACCATAAAGTTTTGGAATACTAGAACGTATTAACACACAAAAAATAATAGAACAGATCTGACATTTAGACCCATGTTGTTGTTTAAGAGTAATCTAAATTCAAAGTCTGATGGAGTATGAAGACCAGCTCCTCTACTGAGAAGTGTCTGTTAGTCATCACTGCTTTATGAATAGCAGAATTTTACTGAAATGATTTGCCTTTCAAGACATGGCAGTGCGTAGTTCCCTTGCATTAATAAAGAAGGGAAAATAACTTTTAGATAAATTAAGTAGTTAATTGTTTTGTAGAGTCTTGGTCTAAACAGGGAAATGCCTCTTCAAAATGGCCTTTATCCTCTGAGGATACATCTGCATAAGAGAAGCAGAGCAAGGATGTATGACTCAGAAATTCCACTCCCTGGAAGTCATGGCATTTTTTTCCTCTAAGCAGGGCTCATAGCCAATGTCACCACAACCTTAATAGACTTAGTGGAACTGTGAGTTGTGTGATCTCAGGAATATAACCAAAAAGAACAAGTGAAAATAGCATTTCAGGAGATGAAGGAACCCTATTACGAAGTGGATAGATATACGTGGACATTGCATTGGAAAACTGGTATGAAGTTGCCATATGTGGAAAGTATATAGATTTGGTCTCTATAAGAGAAAGCACGGAGTAAGGAAGGGGAAAAGATGTATCATGTGATAGACAAATGATTTGAGATGGAGCCATCCTGTCAATCAGTTTGTTTGCACCTGTAATCTTCACACTCAAGAACCCTAGGCAGTCAGGTAGACAGCTATTTCCAGACCAGCCTGGGGCACATGGTAAGACCCTAGCTGAAATCACAAAACAAAATGGTGGAGTCACCCAAACAAGAAACTGGCTGGGGAGAGAGCTCAGTAGGCAATGCGTTTACTGTGCAAGCGTGAGGACCTGAGTCTGAAGCTCCAGAAGCCACGAACAAGCCTACCTCACCATCTCTGTAAGCCAGCAGTAGGGAACAGGACAGGAGGCTTCTGGAGACTTTCTGTCTAAGCAGTCCAACTGAAAATGGTTGTGAGTACAAAATTCATTGAGAGGCCCTGTGTCAAAATACAGAAAAATGTGAAGTCAGCATCTGGGCTGGACATTTGCAGCACAAAGAAGTGCTGTGGCAAGCGCGCGCGCACACACACACACACACACACACACACACACACACATACTCACACTCATATACACACAGAGACCCAAAGAAACAGCTAATGAATAGTTCTGAAAATCCTTTCAAGGTTTCCAGGTGCTGTTCATGGCTAATTCCTGACCCACTGCCATGTCTCTTTACCATGGACTAGACTGCCTGAAACTTGATCTGACACTTTTAATCTTGAATTTTTTTTCTTTTTCTTCTTCTTTTTTTTTCCAAGACAGGGTTTCTTTGTGGCTTTGGAGCCTGTCCTGGAACTAGCTCTTGTAGACCAGGCTGGTCTCGAACTCACAGAGATCCGTCTGCCTCTGCCTCCCGAGTGCTGGGATTAAAGGCGTGTGCCACCACCGCCCGGCTAATCTTGAATTTTGATTGAGTAAATTGTAGATACTTTTTCCCCTTAGATTATCTCCATATTTAGTCTCATTCAAACTCATATCTGCAAGGTGAAAACACCGGGTAGGTTTTTGTGACTCTTGCCTTCCTATACAGATTCTGTATACACTAAGAAGTATTTGGAATTTCAACATTCCATTCATATAAGCTGGGTGCTTTCTTTAAATGCCTTGTCTTTTGTACTTATTCTTAAATCCAATGTATGAATAGTGTGGCTTTCACATTAAATTGTTTTTCTCTTAACCAGTGCTTTAACCTTAAAGATCAGAATTCAAATGCAATCTTCTGATCTTATGTTGAAAATGGAAAGAACATTTCTCAACAGATTTTTTAAGTTCTGTAATGATAAGAAACTGTTGTCTAACCTTTTAGTAGTTAAATTTAAATGAAGCAATCTATAATTTTAAATCCTTGTTCTTCCTTCATAAAGCCCCATACATATTCATGCTTAATTTATAAATAGATTTGAAAATTACTCTCAGCCCCTGGCATTAACTATTTCCTAGTTTTATTTGATGATCCTAGAGAACATCTTCCTTGAGTCATTGTTTGATGACAGAATGCTGAAAAGAAAGTCTATAAAATTCCTTAAGAACTAAACCAATTAAATCTATTTCCACCCTGAGTCCATGTGGTTCCACTAAAGTTATTCACTTTTCTCTTCAGTAGCTTATTGAAATCTCTCCAAAGAGTCTAGCAAGTGAAAAAGTGTTCAATCCAGATAAGCAAAGTCAGTACAATTTGCAGGACACTTATCTCTTCTCATACATTTCAGGAATAAACTAATAAGACAGAGTAGAATGTAGACTTGATGGAATTATTTTCTTGGAAGAACATAGTAGCTAATTGTCATTTGGAAACCCAGTGCCTTTAATGTTGTCATCTGGCTCTGAAAAGGTATTCTACTTGGAAGGTAGGACAAATTTTTCTGGAGCCATTTATTCCTATTTCCTGGGTAAGATGAATCTGTGTTCTCTAACAGAACTCCAAGAAGGGAACCACACTAAATTACAAACACAATGTCTCAGGCCATGACTCATTATTACCCTTCCAAATGCAGTTGTCCCTACATTTCCGAAATCTGTCTATGTCTCCATCTTTATCTTTATCCTGATCTCCTCTCTATCTCCACCTCTGTCTCTGTCTCCAGCTGTTTAGATCTCGAACCTCTATTGAAATCTCTCCAAAGAGTCTAGCAAGTGAAAAAGTGTTCAATCCAGATAAGCAAAGTCAGTACAATTTGCAGGACACTTATCTCTTCTCATACATTTCAGGAATAAACTAATAAGACAGAGTAGAATGTAGACTTTATACCTGCCTCTATCTATCCTTCTCCCAATGTCTCTTTCTTTTGCTTCCTTCTGGTTAAGTTTGTTCTCTTCTACAAACGAGTTTCCTCCAGGTGGCCAGAAGCATCGTCACCAGTACTAGCAGAGATACATTATTTCAACAACATGATTTCTGGTACATTCAGTTTGATTATTTGTATTTAACTGTCAAATTTATGTAGTTCTATATAAAGAAACCAGAAACATATATAAATATACATATATATATATATATATATATATATATATATATATATATATATGTAAATGGCATGAAGTTGGATTTGCTTAGTTTCCTTTCCAAACCCTTCCTCCTACTGTTAGGTGTGCTTATTATTTGCCATGCATTTGTGCCATCTCTTGAACCATGACCAGTCTACAAAAATTGTGTTTTGTCAGAAATAATTCACATATCTACTAATGATCCCCCTTTCACCCTTTCCCAATAATTTCACTTTTTCCTTTTTGTACATATTTGATATGATTAGTTCTCTTCTTTTGCAAATGTATTGTTTGCTAAAAGAAATCCAGTCAAAGCTGAAATTTTCTGTTTGCCAACACCTTTGGCCATATTATGCAGACTGTGATATAATAAATCCTCATTGTTTATCTATACACTTATTATTTACATGTTCATTCCTTCTTTAGCTGAAGGTTTTCCCAAGAAACATCATTAAGTTTCAAAACAAGTATTTTAGGGCTGGGGGTGGTTTCCTAGGAGACAACACTCATCCAGCATGCTTGGGGACCTAGGTTTGATCCCATTGCCACCAATAAATGAATGACCTTCTTCTATCTCACATATGATTTAAAATTATTTTAAAAGCCAAAAAAATATTATGGTCATATTTTAATTGTTAAATTTTATTGTACTGTGTTATAAATATATTGCTTATGAGATGTTCTTTAGAATTTGATACAAATTCAAACTTGCCTTTCTGGTTATTGTAGTTCAAAAGTTTTGGACAGAATACTCATTCTCTTTCTCATCTGCACATAATCCAAGTGCTTCATTCTTAAGCCATTTTCACTGATCCCTACTACTGAGTTTTCAACAACATAAGGATACTTCTCATTAGTGTCGATTTTTACTTCTTTTTTGTACATTGACAACTTTATATAACATATTTAAAATCTATTCATAGCCATTACTATTTGGTAGGTTTTACTGTTTCATCCATATTGGTTATCCTAAAGTTATTATATTTCATGATTTGCATTTCACTGGATATGAATATTGCCTTAGTTTATTATATTATCACTTATCTGGCAAGTATTTTTAACCTCACAGTTTTTTTTAAAGTTTCTTCTATATTTGTTTCTTTCTTATCATCTTGTGATATTATTTTATTGGCATGTCATCTTGTGAACATTTTGAAACAATCAATAATTAATTTTTAAAAGGTTTTTCTTTTCCTGTTAATTGCATTTTCTCTGTGTTTTTCTCAACTCTTTGGTGAGTTATTATATACTTAGAAATCTCAAATTTACTTCTCTGCAGCTGTATGCATTTATTACAGGATTGTGCAATCACTTCTTATACAAGAAAGGTGACCTGTGTTCCCAGGCAGGATGCAGAAAAAGAGTGTCAGTGGCTGATCTGGGTTTAAGGGCCTCTGATGTGCTCTCTCTCTCTCCATCTCTCTCTCCCTACTGACCCCCACAAAGTCCATGTTTCAACACAAGCATGAAAAAGAAGAGAGAGCTAACTTATCCATGTGAAATTCTTTCTTACCATTGCATCTTTCCATTCTCCTTTTGCCTGTGTAGACCTGTTTTCCAGTGTAAAAGAAAAGCTTTGTTATTTCCAAAAGTGTGTGTGTGTGTAGAATCGTATGTATGGTATGTATGTATGTATGTATGTATGTATGTATGTATGTATGTACGTATGTATGCATGTATGTAAAGTGTATGGTGTAAATTCTCCTGTTTCATCCTTAATCAACATTGCTAGAAACAAGAGAGCAGAGGGAACAGAACTGTGATGCTTCATTCAGTGAAATCTGAGCTTGGAGTTTTTCTTGGTCTCCCTCTGTCTGTCCTATAGTGACACACTTTATAAGGAAGTGACTCTTTGATCTCTTTGGAACCACACAGTAAGTGTGAAGTAGCTAATCAGGGCTCTTGGGTCTTCTTGACACCTGGATTTGAGCACTGCTTGACCTTCATATCTTTTGTTGACATGTTCCCTTCGTATCTCTGTTTGCTCCCTTGCTGCTTGTCTCAAATAATGACGCATATTTCCATTCTCTTGTTGTCACAGATAGATTGTATTACATCCTACCCAACACACACACACACACACACACACACACACACACACACACACACACACTGCAGACTCTCAAAGTGAAGAAGTACAGAACTTGTTCCCTACAGTACTTCTAGCTTACCTATTTTCTAAACCCTCCACTTTCTATGAATCCCCATGTCTAAAGCTCAGAAAGAATCACCTGTCCCCAGATAAGTGACCCCATCAGATCTTTCTGGTTTTATTCAAAGTGTCTCTTGACTGTGTCAGTAGAGGGCATAGCTCTTCATTCTCAGCTGTGGACTTTTCCCTGGACAGCGGGCACTCTTTTCCCTACCATCTCCCAGTGAAGTGGAGGGAAGTTCAGTAAGGACAACAAAAAATGTCACATAAATTAGTGTTTTGAACCATTGTCCCACCAAACGCTCCATAGGCCATCTCACCAAATGTTTCCTGTCTCTGCAGTGAGAGTAAGGATAAACATGGATGGCTCTACTCTGAGTCTGAAGCAACTAGGATCATGAACTTGGTTGTACATGCTGAGCTGTAGCTTGGTACACATCAGCAGAGCTGAGATGGTCCTTTGAGGGGGCTGGCTGGAAGATTCATAAAAGTTGAGATGATCCATGGGAAAATTAATGGAAGAAATGTTGTCATCCTTTGTCCAGCTCTTAGCGACCCAGGTGTAGCATAATCCCCGTCTCTGAGACCAGTGACAACAAAGGACAAGTATGTTTTTCATTGCCTTCTCCACTCCATACTGCAAAACTACATTCCTTAGGACTAGCAGAGAGAAGCTCAAAGGGCCACACCCTAGATGCATAATACTTGGAACTAACAAACATGCGACTCCAGGCTTTGTGGAAGATAATTTCTCTCCTAGGCATTAAATTTCTTACCACCTCATTTAGACGACTTGTTGATAATTAGAGGAATAATTCTTTATGAGGTGACAAACATCAGCCAGTTTTAGGCTGTTAGATGACTCAGTTCCTTCAGAAATATGGCGTGTGCTGGCTACTTCCTGCAATGATGCTTTGGTGAGAAAGGCATTTTTTTACTCATCCATAGAGGGCATTCACCCTTGCAGCCATGAGTTTGTGGCTATGAATGGAAGAACTCCAAGCCTCTTGACCAGAAAACTCATGCAACAAAGCGCATCTTAGAAATTTGGGAAAAAAGTCCAATTCTGCTTCTGAAATGATCGTTCAGGAAGACGAGTGGATCCTACAGCTAGGAAATGATTGAGTTTATTGGAAGCCACACCTGGTGATCTTTCACTGTGTGGATAATAATAAATTATTATTATGATGGGAAAATGATACAAAATTTCATCTCTGGTGTGTACTTAGAATAAGAATATTCATGACAATTCTGTCATGCTGTGATGTATTCAGAGTTAGGACTTATGATCCCAAGACTGTTCTTCGATGAAACTTATAAAAATCCACTTGTGTGTACCACAACTTTTCTTTCATGAAATGCATTTCTCATATCTGTGTGTCCATTAGCAAGTTTTGGAATAATTCACCAAATTTTTAATAAAACTAATCTATAGGCCAAGTATGAACTATAATTCAAATAATGACTATTTCTATTTTTGAAAGCCTGAAACTTATTCAGTTAATACTAACAGAAAAATAGGAAAGAATTGGAAACTTGTCATATGCAACTACATGAAAGGCATAAATGTCATCTCAGAGGGAAAGAAGGAAATGTCAAATATTTTAGTACTGTTTTGCTGCAATCTTAAATAGCAATATGGGAAGTAGATCAAATCATACCTGCCCTATCAAGAAATTTCTATAAACAGGAAAAATTAATAACACACAGCAACAACTTCTGGCAATAGCAGTTCTTGCTTTGATATGCCTAGAAGGCCCACAGAGGCAAAATAAACACCAGATTGTCCCCAGAGCACCTCAGCTACTACAAAGAAAGTGAAGCCACTTCTGTCACGTTCTGGGGCTGGCCCAGAGAAAATATCCACTCATTTTTTTGAAACAATGAAAAAAAATATTCATTTGTGCTGCTCAGATGGTAACTCAAAAAAGGATTCTTAGCTAGCAGATAGCAAAGTCTAGGTTTACAATGGTGGCTGTTGTCTCTCTTTTTTATTATTTTTTAATTAAAAAAATTTCTGCCTCCTCCCCACCTCCCATTTCCCTCACCCTCCTCCCACTCCCCTCCCCCTACCTCTGCAGTCCGAAGAGCAGTAAAGGTTCCCTGCCCTATGGGAAGTCCAAGATCCTCACCCCTCCATCCAGGTCTAGGAAGGTGAGCATCCAAACAGGCTACCCCCCTACCCAAAGCCAGTACAGGCAGTAGGATCAAAACCCAGTGCCATTGTCCTTGGCTTCTCAGCAGCCCTCATTGTCCGCCATGTTCAGGGAGTCCGGTTTTATCCCATGCTTTTTCAGTCCCAGTCCAACTGGTCTTGGTGAGCTCCCATTAGATCAGCCCCACCATCTCAGTGGGTGGGTGCACCCTTCATGGTCCTGACTTCCTTGCTCATGTGGTCTCTTTTATAATGAGAGAGGCATGCAAATCATTTCAAGGGCAGGTCCTATGCGGAGTATTAGAGTTCTGTCAAGTGTGGCAAAAATAATCAAGAATTAGAAGCTCTTTCCAGAAGGCTTGCATCAGTGACTGCGGGATGGGCAGCATCTGATTTCATTTTGGAAGCATGAGCAGGATTCAGGGAGGTGCAGAAGCAGGGTCAGGACACATCAGAAAGAAGCGTTAGCAAAGACAAGAAAAGGCCTGGGAGCCTCCCTCCTTCTAAGCCCAACAAAATGCTCAGGACAGCAGGCTGAAGGACAGATGTGTGAAAAGAGGGGCTTTGGTGCGATCATATAATCATCTTGTAGAAGTATTTTTAATCCATTTAAAGGATTTTGGATATTTTTTAAGTTTATGGAACTGTCTATTACTGTATAAAGGGAGGCTTATAAAAATTTCTCTCACTGATGGGGGAGTAAGAAGACTCAGCCAGGGCAGGAGGAAGAGAAAAACTCAGGTAAGAAAGTTTAAGGATTCAGGGAGAATTCAGTCCCCAAAAGAATTATAGGTATCCCCCAGGACTTGGTTGTCAGAAACACCCATCTCATTATATGAGTGGGGAGATGGATCCATACATTGGAATCATCTCTGAGATCAGTGATTAACATGGCACAGGGCATGTTGACCAAACAGGAATGACAGCACATTGACCACCAGGAAACATTCTGTGACATGGCAAACCAGGGTTCAGGGAAACATGGCTACACATAGGCAGAGGTGAAATTAAACATTGGCTAACGCAGGAAGGCATGCTGTGTCACTTAGGAGAGTAGGGTATTGCAATGTCTTTGTAAGGGTAAGCAATGATAAAATAGAGAAATGCTAAATAATTATGCTCTTACAACCATTTTCTCTTTTACAAGTCATTGTGCATCTTATTTTTTCTCCTTTTTTGAGACATATATCACTATGTCGCTCTCTGACTGATCTGTAACAGAATTCTGCTCGCCCTGTCTTTCTGAGTGTGTGCATGATGCCCAGTGTTCAGCCCCAATTTCTTAATAGACTTATTTTACATTTCATTTTAAAATTCTTTAAGAGCAAATATTATTTTCCTATTAGGATTCCAACAAGACAGGCTTTCAAAGGTTCTTTAGAGGTAGTGTAGAATCTCATAAATAAGATTATAGCTCAAAATTAAGTGGACTTCTAACTAACATTACCTTGTCTCTTGAGAGCTTGCAGTCCAAAGATGAAAGGAGCCAACAGCTATGCTTGTCACTGGTCCTAAAAGGAGCCTAAAGTTGCCTTCCTCACTATGCCAGACAGGCAGCTTAGGCCTAAAGCCACCTGTTGAAGTCTATCCACTGGCTATGACTACTAGTAGGTATAATATATAGACTCAGGCTATGAGTCTAGGGTAGATATTTGAAAATGTGTACGTGATCTCCTGAGTAAATTGGGAGCATGGGGACCTTGGGGGAGGGTTGAAGGGGGGACGGGGAGAGGCAGGGAGGGGAGCAGAGAAAAATGTAGAGCTAAATAAAAATCTAAAAAAGAAAAAGAAAATGTATCTGTAAAAGGTGTTTTCTCTTCAAAAATAGAGACTTTATCTTTCCATTGGGTGGTACCTAGAACAGCCACAACCAACTCCCTGAAGGTTCTGTGTCAACTAGGGGCTGACACATATTTACAGATATAAAGCTGTCACTCACACTCAGATCAAGCTATACCTGCACACAGAGCTGTCTGCTCAGCTTTAGCTGGTTTGGAATTGGCTTTCTGGGACTTACAGCTAAAATCATCCTATGGTGGTTTCAGTGAGAATGGCCCCTATAAGTTCATATGTTTGAATGCTTGATCCCCAGTTAGTGAATCTCTTTTGGCAAAATTAGGAGGTGTGGTCTTGTTGGAGGAGGTATATCACTGAGAGTGGGCTTTGAGGTTTCAGAAGCTCACACCCTCTCTCTCTCTCTCTCTCTCTCTCTCTCTCTCTCTCTCTCTCTCTCTCTCTCTCTCTCTCTCTCTGCCTCCAACTTGAGAATGAGATGGATGTAGGCTCTCGCTATTTCTCCAGCACCATGCTGTGCTCCTGGCCATGCTAACTGACTAACCCTCTTAAATTATAAGCGAATTCTATTTTATTGAATTCTTTATTTTATAAGTTTCCTTGCTCATGGTGTTTCACCACAGCAATGGGATGGTGACTAAGTCATATCCCAACAGGAAGCTGTGGCAAATGCAGGAAATAACACTACAGAGGAGCAGCTGCTAGTGGAGGATTAAGAGAAGAACCTTGGAGCTCCACTGCCAGGGCTGGCTTTCATTCCACACCCCTTATCTACATCTTTAACCTTAAGGGGTCACTAAGTCTGCCATGCTTACCTTTATCAGCTATAAAATGTGGATGATAATGCTCATTTTGTACTGTTAATAAAAATGAATAAATATGCAAAAATGCTTAAAACAGTGTCTTTGCCTTGTCCCTGCCCCTCTTCATTATAAACTTAAAAAAATTGATGATACAGTTATTTATCACTATAATATGCAAGTATACTGGATAGTGCATTTGTAAATTTCAGAACAAGCTTACAGCATGATGGACTGCCTAGATCCAGGACTGAACCTAGATGCTCTGGAATATTCATTCATTTAACAATTGTTAAATCCCTCTTACATGAAAAGCATTGTATATATGCAGACATATTTATTTAATAAAATCTCCAGTGAGTTTCTTCTCCCCTTTCACCATGTAGGCTCGGGAGCAAACAGGTTGCCAGGGTTAGGGGAAAATGCCTCCATTCACTGTCTTAGGGTTTTTTTATTGATGCAAAGAGACACCATGACCACTCTATATAAAAGAAAACATTTAACTGGGTGGCTTACAGTTCAGAGATGTAATCAATTATTATCGGGTTGGGGAGCATTGCAGCATGCAGACAGACATGGTGCTGAAGAAGGAGCCACTTTCTAGAACTAAAATTCTTTGAATGAATCCACAACACTACAAAATACCCAGTTTACTTCCTAAAGAATTTTCATTAAATTATGTTTATTTTAATGATTTAATTGCACTATTTTCTGAGAATTTCATATATAATGTATTTTGATCATATTCAACATTCCCTTTCCCTAACTTCTCCTAGATCTCCTCCACCACATCCTTCTTCTAACTTCATATCTTTATTTTGGCTGTTTTAGAACTCACTAGGTCCAATTACTGCCTGAATGAATCTTGGTGTGGAGCTGTCCAATGGAGCATGGTCAACTGACCAGTGATCATTCTCCTGAAGAAAATTAACTCTTCCTTTCGCAGTAGGCAACAACTGCCTATGATTCCTCAGTGAGGGCTACGGTATCTTAAGCCCTCCTCTTCCAAGTTGGAAAGTTGACTGGCATGATCTTGTGCAGGTCTTGTGCAGGCAAGCACAGCTGCAGAGAGCTCATGTCATATTCAGAATGCACCATGTTGCAGCGTTCTTCCCCATGTCCTGGCTCACATGATCTTTTCACTCTCTCATTGGCGATGTTCCTTGAACCTTGAGCCCAAGAATTTGAAGAGTAAATAAAGAGCAAAACACAGCACTGCAAAACATCAGAGCCTATAGTTTCGCTGTGATCCTGAAATTACTAGGTTTAATTTATAAAAAGATTGAGCAGTATTGCTAATATGACCAGAGCAAGTAATATTTTTGGTCTCAGAAAATTGCACTTACTCACACATCCAGATGTTTTCATGGGAATTATTTGTGCATAAAATTATGTACTCTGAGAACTGGTGGATGTCAAGGGTCACCTAGGGGAGCGCTCATGCCAGTGCATCTAATCCCATTTGACAAGCTTCTTTCCTTAGACATCCAGCAGATTCTTGTGAAAGGAGTAACAATGTGCACCATGATTTGGTGAGAGTTGGAAAGGTGTGGAAGTCAGCCAAGCATATCGTCTCTTTCTTCCAGGATACTTACTTTTTCAAAACATCTATTGCCTACCAGTGAGTAATTTAGTCTGCTGTTTCTTCCACATCGTAATCACACCCCCTCCCCCCAACACCAAAACTGCTTTCTGGCCACCCTTCTGGCCAAATCTATCTAAATATGTTCTGGAATGTTGTCGCCCAGCCCTCTGGGAGTAGCACGAGCTTGATTTAGAAACAAGACTGTTCCCCAAAGCCTCAGCTATTCTTTGATGCTCAGTCCTTATCTTGCTCTGCCTTATTGTTTATATTTTTGAAAGCTGTTTTACCTACCAAAAACAATAAGCATGATCAAAAACCTCCTCCTTAAGCTGGTGAGATGGCATGGTGGTTAAGTAGTTTGCAACCAACCCAAGTTTGGTCCTTGGAACTCACATGGTGAAAGAAGAAAACCAACTTCTACAAATTGTCCTCTGGTCTCCATGCATACATGATGGCACACGGGTGCCTACATATACAAAATAAACAATAAATTAATATAATTTAAAAAATAATCCTACTTATTAAATATCTAATTTTATTACTAGTACTAGCTTGCACTTGCATAGTGCTTACTGCATAATAAGCACTTCTAAAAGTCTTTTATTTTATGTGTGTCTATGTATGTGGATATGTACATATGTAAGGCAAGTTGCTTACAGAGGCCAGAAGAGGGCACCAGACTTCATGGAGCTGGAGTTACAGGTAGGTATGACCCACTTGATATGGGTGCTGGGAACTAGAATTGAGTCTGTGCTCTTAATTATTAGGCACTTTAAAATATATATATATGTTAACTCAACTCTAATTTTAAAAGTTATTGAGTCAGCACTCATCTTATAAATTAATAAACTGAGGCATGGAAAAATTCAAAGGCTAAGACAAGGCCATGCTATTATAGAGAAATGAGAAGCAAGTCTGAGATTTCACAATAGATAGGAACCCTAATTTTCCTCACTGGCACACCTTCCCTCAGTCATGCCACCCCACTCCACTTTTTTGCCTAAATACACAGTGCTTTTAAGTCATTATCATTGTTAAAAATTTGCCACTTCCACTGGGCTGTGGTGGCGCACGCCTTTAATTCCAACACTCGGGAGGCAGAGACAGATGGATCTCTGTGATTTCGAGGCCAGCCTGGTCTACAAGAGCTAGTACCAGGACAGGCTCCAAAGTTACAGAGAAACCCTGTTTCAAAAAAAATTGCCACTTCCTTCTGGGTTTGATGTCAAAATAAATTGCTGTGAAAAACTGTTCTGAAGTTTTTTTTTTTTTTTTCATGAAGCGATTCACTTTTTGCTATTCTAGGGTGTTACAGATGATGGCTAAGCACTCTACTACTCAGTGACAAGATCAGTAATGTGCTGTGGGAGAATGCTCTTGTACACTGTAAAGATTTGTCACTCATATTGGTTTAATAAAACACTAATTGGCCAGTAGCCAGGCAGGAAGTATAGGCAGGGCAACCAGACAAGAAAGGCAGAGACACAGTCACCACTCAGATGCAGAGGAAGCAAGATGAGAATGCCTTACTGAGAAAAGCTACTAAGCCATGTGGCTAAGCATAGACAAGAATTATGGGTTAACTTAAGCTGTAAGGGCTAGCTAGGATTATGCCTAAGTCATTAGCCAAACAGTGTTGTAATTATTATAGTTTCTGTGTGATTATTTGGGTCTGGGTGGCTGGGAAACAAAAGCACAGTCTTCATTTGTTGTAGGGAAAGGCTGCTTGTTCATCCCGGCTGCTGGGCTAGCTTAGCCCCAAAAGAACTACACAGAAATTGTATTAATTAAAAAACTGCTTGGCCTCTTAGTTCTAGCCTCTCATTGGCTAACTCTCACATCTTGATTTAACCCATTTCTATTAATCTGTATATCACCATGTGGCAGTGGCTTACAGAGAAAGATTCAGCATGTCTGACTCTGGCAGCTCCATGGCAGCTTTCTCTCACTCTGCTTTCTTCCTCCCAGAATTCAGTTAAGTTTTCCCTACCTACCTAAGTCCTACCCTATCAAAAGGCCAAGGCAGTTTCTTGATTCATTAACCAATGAAAGTAACACATAAACAAAAGGACCTCTTACACCATCCATTTACAACCATGTGTGTGTATGTGTGTGTGTGTGTGTGTGTGTGTTATGGTGTGTCTGTGTGTATGTGTGTGTGTGTCTGTATGTGTATCTGTGTATGTGTGTGTGAGTTATGATGCGTCTCTGTGTGTATCTGTGTATTGTGTGGTGTGTGGTGTGTGGTATATATGTGTGGTGTGTGTAAGTATGTGTATGTGCTGTATGTGTGTGGAGCATGGGGTGTAGTGTATGTCTAGTATATGTGTGTGCATGTGTGTATGTGGTATGTGTCTATGTGTAGTGTATATGTGTGTAGTGTGTATATATGTGTGTGTGTGCCTTGTATGTGTGTGGTGTGTATATGTGATATGGGTGTATATGTGGTGCATGTGGTGTGTATATGTGGTCTATGTGTAGGCGGTGTGTGTGTGTATGTGGTATGTGTGTATAAGGGATATATATGTGAGGTTTGTGAGGTGTATATGTCTATGTATGTGATATGTGTCTAGGTGGTATGTGTGTGGGGTGTATGTGGTGCATGTATATATGGCATGTGTGGTATGTGTGTATGTGGGGTGCATGTGTGTATGTGGTGTGTGTGTATATTTGTGGTATTTATATGTGGGGTGTTTGTGTATTTGTGTATTTCACTTTTGAGACATAGTTTCACTAAGTTCCTTAGACTAGCCTTAAATTCCCTTCCCAGGACTCAAACTTGAAAATCCTCATACCTCAGCTTCTCCAGAGGCTCAGGAGTTCTATTCTACATGGAGACAATGACTGATCACCCTGTTTTCTGTTAGCAGTTACCCTCCTCAGCATCCTTCAATAGACAGGGAGTGTAAGAATCACAAAATCTTTTACAATTACACTTATCACTATGCTCATTCAGTGCATAATTACAAAAATAAAAGAGTTTACCAAAAAGAGGTCTCCAGCTAGAGTGAAAACACCACTTCAATGTGGAGCAACAAGATTCAGGATTTAGGAAACCCATTCTCTTGCAAAAGCATTTTCCTAAGCCGGGCGGCGGTGGCGCACGCCTTTAATCCCAGCACTCGGGAGGCAGAGGCAGGCGGATCTCTGTGAGTTTGAGACCAGCCTGGTCTACAAGAGCTAGTTCCAGGACAGGCTCCAAAGCTACAGAGAAACCCTGTCTCGAAAAACCAAAAAAAAAAAAAAAAAAAAAAAAAAAAAAAAAAAAAAAAAAAAAGCATTTTCCTAGTCCCTTTGCAAAGGTTGCGCTTCTGAGCCCATCCTGTTTCTGCCATGGGTGCATAACCATCCAGTTACTGTCTAAAGTGAGCAGGGAGGAACAGGCTTCCATAGAACTCCATGAGACTGAATAGCAAAGGAAACAACATGCTTCTGCAACCATCTGTCTCCTGACAGATTCACAAACATTCACCTGTGCTTGTCCTGAAGATGAGCATAGTTCCAGAATCCAAGCGTCAGGGCCACCCTTCAGGCCTTCCTCCTTCTACACGATTAATATATCACAGGCAAAGGACATTTTAATGAGGGCAAGTTTACATTGCTTACTTGAGGTCAAGGACACTGTACAATCTTTATTCTACTTGTGTTTCTAGCTATTACAGTTTTTTAAAAACTTTATGAATTTGTATTAAATTATTGCTATTAACATGTTTCTGGATCTCTTTGAAAGTTTTTAGGTGTGCACACCATAATGTCATGCTTTCCTTTGTTGAGAAAAACAAGTCTTATAGATGTTTCCCTCTTACAGTGTAGATCTGAAGGGGATGTAAGCAGCCAATCCAACCTCACCTATTTCTATAAAGGGCTATGAAGCCTATTCTGGTGATATGACCACAACATATTTTATAGTGGCAAGAGAAGCCTGATTATTTGAAAGGTTAACAGTGTGACATAATGAGATAAAGGGGAAACTAGGAAAAGAACATTAAATGGGGATGGGAACAGGAGGGCAAGGTGAGACAGCATGACGAGGGACAACTAATACTAAAGGCTTTTTGAAAAGCCATGTGGAAATCTACTACTGTAGAAGCTTCCTAATATAAATGTGTGGGGAGGAATTTAAATATATATATTTAAATATATATACATATATGTATATATGTATATATATTAACATAACCATACAATGGCATCTTTTGCTACCAACTAAGTGCCCCCTCCACAAAGAATAGGTAGACTCCATCAAATACTATAGACTATTGCCAATGCAATTGGCTGTTTGCTTCCCCTAAAGTTAAGCCTTATTTCTAAAGACTTCTTTATCTTATTGTTAGCACTCAGGCATTATGCTGCTCTGCCCCCTGTCACCTGGCAGGATGTGCTTGTCAGATCTCAGGCAAATAACTACTCAGCCCCAGGATCTTATGTCTGTGCATGTGCTTGTCACTGCTCAGGCAAACGCACAGTCAGTCCTACGACAGTATGTCACCACAAGATTTATACAGATATGCAGTGTGGCTGTGTAAGGCTCTGTACGCATGTGTAAAAGGCCCCCTTTTAAAGCTAGCTCCCCACCGTTCCTGGCTCTCCTCACCACTTCCCTTTCCCAGCCATCCCGAGGACCTCTTCTTTCACCCACCATCAATAGACTTCCATGTGGGTTTGTTGTATATCATGATTCGTTCTTGCCGCTTCTAAGCTACAATACTTACGACATCAAACATGGGGAGAATCAAGCTGATGCCCAACTAGAAGCTTCAGCCCTACTGACTGGCATTCAAGGTACTGAAAGGCACTGTGCAAGCTACCAGAAGAGAAAAGGAAGCTTCAGTATCACCCAGCTATGAATCCCTGTGACCTACAGTAGTGGCCTACCTGCAAGGCAATGCAATCATGGCACAAATTTTATGGGAGTAACAAGTGTATTTGATTGAATTTAAAGCCTGCTCCATATATGGAACCCATATCTGATACTTCTAAAGTGACCGAGAGCCTGAGACAATACAGTTCTTAGGCCTCAGAAGAAAACTTACTACTAATATTATACTAAATAAGAACAATAAGTGGCTGATGATACTGCTGTGCCCATAGATCAGGATATTGTTCGGTTCTCATCGGAGAGGCTTCTTGCAGTACACAGTTACTAACACAGAGAACCGCAACTGGACAATGCACAGAGTGAGAGATGCTGGTCTGTGTCACATTCCTCCCTCTTGAGTCTTAGGGATCTTCGCAGAAGAGGAGCCAAAATGATTGTAAGAGCCCAAGGTTGTGGATGACTCCAAGGAAACAGCATCTTACAGACTCCACAGTGCTTGCTGATTCACACATGAGCTCACAGGCACCATGACAACACCCACAAGACCTGTACACGTTCAAGCCAGACAAATCCCAGCACCAAGAAGGGGAACTGGGGACAAAGTCCCATTCCTAGTCACGGAGCTATTTGCAATTGATAGCTGCTGGGAGAAGGAGGATCAGTTTTCTCCACTGGAGTAGCACTGAGCATGTCCACCACATTCCAGGGCAGATTCTATCCTCAGTAATGACTCACTGTAAAAGGGATCCATGCTTTTGCCTGCTTTTGTTGCTACTGTTGTTTTGTCTTAATATTTTTTTGTTTTATGTCTGTTTTGAGTTTGAGTACTATTTTGGTTATTATTATTATTATTTTAAAGAGAGAAAAAGCACGTAGTTGGGAGGGTAGGGAGGTGAGAAAGACCTGGAAGGAGTAGGTGAGGGGAAAAAATGTGATCAAATATAGTACCTAAAAACAAATTTAGAGTCAATTTATTTTTAAATAAATTATAAATAAAATAACTCATTATGTTTTTATGAAATAAGACTCCTATTATTTCTTTTTTAAAAGACAAGCTATAAAAATAGAGAAAGGAATGGTATGCAGCGATGTAAGAACATGCAACAGTACAGTGTAACCCAATGCAAAACTGAAATGAATGCATGCCAATAAAAACATGAATACCAAATGAGAGAAAGTGTGCTTATCTAAGAAACTTGCCTATGTAAAATAAAGGGGCTTAAAGGGTGTATGTGCATTACTGTGAGACACTAAACCTTTAAATTGAAAACAAAAACATAAGTTTACAGATATCAGTTTTAAGGAGTTTAGAAGGTGAGTGGGAATGGAGTACCCGGCCTGGGCCCTGGGCAGCCGGAAAGAGCTATGGGCCAGTCTGAGGAAGATGCTCTGCTTTTCAGAAGCTGGAAGTTTGAAAGGAAGCTTGGAATCTGACAGAGATGAAAGAAGAGTGGAATAGGAATATTTTCCCACAAACACTCCTAAATCAGGAATTTGTGTGACTAAGTCATGATACATAACTGAAGTTTGCGATGAGTCGAAAAAGACGTGAGTAAATTCTCTGTACTATTTTTTCTCTGTATTTCTGTTCACGGAAGAGTAATAAGCCCCTTGGGGAGGGCTATAGCATTTGGAAAGCTTCCCACCCAGAATAGAAAACATTCTTCCGCTACCATGAGTCTTCCACAATTAACGCCCGGCTGCTCTCCTTACTTTCTGTAAGACTGTGAACAACTCACCCAGCTCTTCTGTCTTGCTTTCTCAGCTATAAAATGAAGATCCCATTAGCATTAATAAACTGGTATAAATATTAAATGAGGTTATATACATAAAGTGCTTATGCACGAGATTAGAATATATTACTTCACAGTGAGTGGAATTTATGTTAAACCCATAACTGATTTTTTCTTTCTCAATATTTTTAAGACCTATACCCATTTAATACCTAACCATTGTATTTCTGTCCTAATATCATCTACCCTAGCTGTTTAGAACACCACCCACAACTGGTCCTGAGCCTGCCTTACATATTGGCTATCTGATGCAAATGGAATGGCTTCCTGCTAAAAATACATTCTCAATGTGATGTGAATGGCCCTCGGTACAATGAAGTAAGCACTTCCTTTCCAATTAGACATTAGTAGAAATGATATGATCACACCTAGGGGCACAGAACAACGTCAAACAATCATCCATCTTCTGCATTCATGAATCTGTTTTCTCTTGTCAGGGAGCTGGCACTAGACAATATCCAGGGCCACAGCTGGGAAGCATATGCTTGGTATAGAAACAAAAGCATAAGGCCACCAGGAGTGCCAGGTTTGAGGAGCAAGTCACAGGAAGAGTAGACTATTGCCCCTAACTCTGTCTGACAAAACATCCCATAGTCAGTCCTGTTCAGACTTCAATTAACTAAAGCATGAAGAAGACACAAGTAAATAGTTTTGTCATAAGCATAAAGCTTCATATAGTAATAATAACATATGGATTCCATATTACAGACAAGTAGAAATCTTACAGGAAGGTGTTCTTGCATCCAGATGATGTCTGGCTCAGTAAACATAGTCACATGTGAAAATAATGTGTTCCGCTTCATCATAGCAGAAATCATGTTGGAGACAACGCATCTAAGCGAAAAGATGCTGTGTCTTTGGAGATTTACTCAGAAAAGAAGAAGACTTAACTTCTGCATGGTGTCAGGTGAACTCATGAGGAACTTTTCCCTAAGACACTGCTTGGTTCTGGCCAATGTCAGTGCAGGCTCAGGTGGTCATCTGGATTTTCCTCTACTCTGCAGTTCCCTTGATCTTCCTAAGAATATTTCATTGATTTACTTATCTGCCTAAAATACCTGAGATTCACGATCATACATACATTATGGAAGCTATTACTTTTTTAAAAAAATAGCAATTAACAAATATTAGTAAAGATGTAGAGAAACCCAAACTTATATGTTCTATTGATGGGACTGTAAAAAGAAAAGTGTGGCTGTTATGGGAAACAATACGGCGGTTCCTCTAGAACTTTCACATGGTTTCGGGTATTACAGCTAATTCTCCTTCTGCCTATGTATTACTTTTGTGTCACTCTGACAAAAAAAATAGCCTAGAGAAACAGCTGAAAGCAGAGAAGGTTTGCTCTGGCTCACAGTTTCTGGGAATTTCAGTTCAGTATGGTGGGGAAGGCAAGACAGAGTCTATGGAGACAGAAACATGTAACTGTCTCCCTGCTTCACAGCAGAGCAGGAAGCAGAGACCACAACCTGGAGCCAGAGGCATGTGTAATCTTCAAAGACCCAGCTCCAGTGGCATGCTTTCCCTGGACAATCCCTATCTCTTTAAGTTCCACAGCCTTCGAAATAACACCCCAAACATGAACCTAGAATTCAAGATATGAGCCTCTGAATATCATTTCTGATTCAAACTGTAACAGTTTGCCCTCAAACAAGAAAAAAAACCTAACAAACAAAGATGTATGTTTGAAAGAATGTAAAGAAGGATCTCTAAGAGATATGAACTCCCCGGGGCTGGGGAGATACCTCAGTGGGTAAGAGCACAGATGTATGAGCAAAAGGGCTTGAGTTTGAATCCCCGGGACTTCCATACAAGTTGAGCATGATACACACTCCTGCAACCCCAGTTTTGGGGGATGGAGATACCAGGAACTCAGTGGCTGGCCAGCCTAGCTGAAATGGGGAATTTCAGGTTTGGTGGAAGCCCCTAGCTCTCAAAGTGAGGTGGAGTAATAGAGGAAGCTAACTAATGCCCTCCCTGATTCCTACATGCTTAACATGGGTATGCAAAATAAATCATCCCCAAAGGACAGCTACCACAATGTGTGCCTGGAGGCCTCAGACTCCTAGAGACCACAAGCAGAAGTGTGGGTTCCATGGGCTATAATGGCATGGCAATGACAAGTTACTTAAGAGTGTGATGTTTCATCTTTATAAGATAAGAAAGATTCAGGAGATTGGTTTTACAACAAAGTCAGTCTAGCATTACTGAATTTCATAGTCACACCCAGCTAAAATAATAAACTATAGTTGTATGTGTTTTATCACAACTCCTAGAAAGAAAGCACCCCCAGGTGCCATGATAATCCACATGTGGCATTCTAAGGACAAGCATGTGTGAGGTCTAGAAATGGAGGCCCTCCAAGGTGGCAGCCCTGCATCCTGTCTTGGGGCTTCTCCTTATGACACCCTGCTCCCTCAACTGAACCAAGGAACTCCCTCACGGAATCCTCTTCTTCCCATTTCTGTACTCGAGCACGTTCTCTCCTTCCACGCACAAAACGGGAACAGCAGGCACATTCCAATTCCAAAGTGAATTGTTAAGATTTTTTTAAGAACCTCACCTCCTCAGAAGAAATTTACATGAACTCTCAATTTCATTAAGCTTGGATACACCCTGGCTAGGTATCCCATAGGTGGCGAAGATTCCCGGCCACCACAAGCCTCTTGTGGGCACGTTGACTCCCTTTGGGGGATGTTGCCACATGTTGTGTTTGTTGCATTTATTTTATTTTATTTTTTTCTTTTTTCTTTTTCTTTTTTTTCTTTGTTTTTTCCTTTTCCGTTGCATTTTATGTATTGCCACAGACTGTCCTCTGCTTCATAGGTCTTCCAAACCTTGTTGCCTGTTTCCAAAGGGACAGGGTTTTCTTTGTCTTCACAGCTTCCTGGAGCATGGTGTGGATAAACACACAGATCAGTGAAGAAATAAAATCTCTGCCTCTAAGTCATTAAGAAAGATATGGGCAGAGCCAGAGTAGAACTGAGCTTTCCATATTTTCTACCCCTAACTCATCCTCTCTCATTTGCCTAATTAAAGGCACACACACTTCCCCTTCGAAACTTAGGGGTACACTTTCTATGTCAAGCTAAATAGGCTTAACTTGCCATCCTGAGCTCTAGAAAATAAATCTCTGTGTTAAGCCACTGAAGGCAGCTTAAGAAAACCGGGGCCAGAGATATAAATAAGCCATATATAAACTTGACAGTGCAATTCAGAGACAGCAAGAGTTGGATTTAATATCTTTATCTGTAAACAGTTATTAAAATATGAGATGCCTTAAAAGTACAACATGCTAGGTTTTTCATATCAAAACCAGAATACAGTCCAGGTCCTCAAAAATGTAGAAGAGGTAGATACGGTGGTTCACACTTCTGAATTCACTGCTTGGGAGGCAAAGGCTAAGGCAGGAGGATTATCACAGATTTGAGGCCAGCCTGTGCTGCAATGTGAGAGAGGCCCCATCTCAGCCAAACGAAGCAACGCAGACAAACAAACAGCGGGGCGCGGGGTGGGGGGGGAGACTTAAAGAATCGCTGTGCAAATGCTTCTGTATGTTCAACCACGAAAATACTTTGAATCCTTAACAAGTCAAATTAGTAAAAATAATTAACATTTACTTTTTACCTAATATATAGGGGCTTTTTGAATTTCTCCATGCACTGATCCACATTAAGCTCTTGGTTATGAATCAGGTGCTCTTGTTGCTATTTCACAGAGTTTAAGAGTGGAGATCAAGTGTCTTCTAGACAGAGCTGACAGTCACTGTCTAGCCTTCAAGATGGGCCTCTACCAGCAAAGATTCTCTCTCTCTCTCTCTCTCTCTCTCTCTATATATATATATATATATATATAGTATATACTCTCTCTCTCTCTCTCTCTCTCTCTATATATATATATATATATATATATATATATATATATATTAAGCCAATTTTAACCCAAGTTAAACAAAGTCTGGACCCAATGACTGTATGATAACATAAGGTTAGTCAGGAAACAGGCAGACAAAAAGTTGATGAACTTTAAAAAAACACAAATATTGGGTTTATGTAGGCAACAACAAATTCAGACTAATAATTTGGTGATACTCAACTTTTAAAGCCTTGAATTGTGTTAGCCAATTTGATTACTTCCTTCCACTTGATTGGCGTATTTTTGTTAGAATCACGGTTGTTTTCAAAATTCAGCAAAAACACACCTGCCACACTGAATAAACAGGAATATATGTTTTATGTTGTGCCGTGACTTGTTCCAAAGAGTTGTTTAAGCTGTAACCATCTTTATAGAAGGCAGAGGCAAGAGGAAGGCATGTTACCATATCATCCCTGTAGTACAGATGAAGAGATCAAAACCAGTCACTGCCTGCTAGGAGGGCTAGAAATTCTAACTAGAAGAGTCTAAATAAGGAATCAAGACATTGTGCCAATACTTTAAAGGAAAATGTCTCTGTGCAAGACATTTGACTTGAAGTCAATGGTTGGTTTTTACAAACATCTTTAAATTTCAGTCTGTTTTTCCTTTTCAGTTCTCAGAAAGTGTTGGACTGCAACACTCTTCCCCAAAAGTTAAAACAGTAATAAAATGCTAAGCTACAAAAATAGAAAGAGAATACTATATATAAAATATAATCCAACAATACATTCCTAGAAATACGAAGTCTGGTTAAATTACTGTTGATACAGTGTTTTCCTTACGCATCATAAAGAAATCTAAAATAGAAGTTTCTGGTGCAAAATCGTGAACTGAAGACTTTTTCCCCCTTATTTTATCTAAATTTTCTAAGAGTAAACAAAGAAAGACTACATAAAATCACCAAAGCAACTATCAGCAAATACTAGTTCCAAGAAAATTTTGGAATGTAATAAATAGATAGATAGATAGATAGATAGATAGATAGATAGATAGATAGATAGATAGATAGATAGTAAATAAATAAATGATATCAAAAAGGGCAAGGCATGTACTTTATAAAAGTTGTTATAATTTTATAAAATTATTTTATAAAATGTCAGAAGCCAGAGCATGCTCATTTCAATGCTAAAGTCACTGAATACAGCAGGTGATGCTCATGGTGGGACTAGAACAGGGTGCAAAGGCTTTAAACCTGGAATGAATAACTGCAAGTGAAATGGTATCATTTAGAAGAAGAAAATAAAGTTTCAAGCAAGTGTGCTGGTTAATTTTAACCGTGGCTTGACACTACCTAACGTTACCCAGTAGGAGTCTTAATGAGCAATTATTTCGATGAAATTGACCTACAAGCCTGTGTGTGGGGAGTTGCCTAGATTAATAATTGATGTAAGGAGACCCAGCCCATTGTGAACAGTGCCATTCCCTAGGTAGGAAGTCCTGACCACCTTAAAAGGGCAGAAAGCGTGCTGAGCATAAGCAAGCAAAGACTCCTACATTTATTCTCTCTGCGCTCCTAACTGTGGTTATGAAGCTTTATGTCTCTACCCTGACTCACTGAGATAATGGATAGAGTCTGAAGTTCTAGGCTGAGCCAACATTTTCTTCCTTAAGTTGCCTTTTGTCAGGATATTTTATCACCACAACAGAAATGAAATTAGGACAGAACAACAAGAGAGCTAACGCACTTTACTGAAACACTGAGTTGCTGTGGGATATTCCTTTACACTGTGTGAAGATGGGCCACTGTGATTGGTTTAATAAAGAACTGAGTGGCCATTAGCTAGGCAGGAAAAGGTTAGGTGGGACTTCTGGGGACAGAGAGCTCTGGGAAGAAGAAAGGTGGACCCATCAGCAGGACACAAAGGAAGCAAGATATGCAAGAGAAGAGGTAAATGCCACGAGTCATGTGGCAACATGTAGATGAATAGAAATGGGTTCATTTAAGTTATAAGAGCCAGTGGGACAAGCATAAGCTATAGGCCAAGCTTTTATAATTAATAACAAGTCTCTGAGTCATTATTTGTGAGCTGGCGGTTCCAGGAGAAAGTTTGTCTACACCGAGTCTAGAGACTGTCTCCAAAATCAGTAGGCAACACAGCATTGGTGAAAGTCCTACCATAATGCTGCCCCAGTGCTGCCAAAAAACCTAGAGGGTAGTAGATGACAATACTCACAGGCAATCTAGCTAAACCCCCATTAGTTTTATTGAAAAGGCAATAATTAACAAGTAAGTAGAAAGTAAAGAAATAACAACAGCATGCCCAGTATACAGATTTGCAACATTAACAAGCAATAAAGTCAGAAATGGAAAAGGCTAAAAAGAGAAAACCTGCTTCCTCTGAGAAACAGAATTAAACATAGGATAGGATGAATCAAAAAAAAATCCTTTTAACTGTCAACTATTTCATTTTCATGGAATTAGTTTTTCAGGTACTGAGTTATCAAACCAAGAGCTTTGCACATGACAGACAAGCGTTCTACTACTGAATTGTTGACTGTTTTGAGACAAGGTCTCGCCAGGTAGTCCTGGCCAGCCTGGACTTGCTCTGTAGCACAGGCTGTGCTTGAACTCACAGAGATCTGCTTACTTCTGCCTCCGCAGTACACCACCACGTCAGATACACTACTGAGTTTTCACTTCAGTCCATCTTTAAAAGAGAGGTGCATGCATTTATTTGCCGGAATTCTGAATGTGTGTTTGGTAATCGTGTCAGATATCACTACTGTGTTGAGCCTGTAACTTTGAGCTTGACATGCAAAGTAAAGGAGCAAGGCAAATGTACTCAAAATACTGTACCCCAATCCTGCCTGAGAAGAGCATCCCCACACCTCTGTTAGGTCTGTGTTCACACAGTGATGCTCTTTCTAGTTTGGCCAATACAGTCGTGCAGGCTGTCAACTGTTACCCTTTGAGAAGGTCCGGAGTGGAAGAATAGATTGTGTTTCATATGACTGGCAGGCAAGACCAGAGCCAGACTCTTTGGACATTCTCGTTCAGTCTTCCCTTCTTTGGTGCAGATGGTAGTGAGGGGTTACCACATGGGCTTTCAAATCCTGCCCTTCATATCCTAGGTGCAGATCCCCACAGTTCACATATGCTCTGCCTGATCTGGGATTCTGGGGTTGGCATTTTTATAATGCTTAGGAACTACAATAGCAGAGGAATAGCTTGATTTTCTAGAACATGGCAACCTCATATAGCATCTACTAACTTACGAAAAAAGGATTTTCATAGATTCAAAATTCATATAGACTATGACTCATAGAGTATGGGACATTTAAATTTAAGTTGGAAATGCAAACACGACAACACAAAGCTTCATTGTTTGGCTTTGTGCCAAAAGGAAATGCTACCTTAAAGGCAATATTGATGCTATGTGTCTGTCAAGATCTCGTTCTACGTCTGACAGTAAATTTTTATAGCATAGTGAGATGTTTATTAGTAATAGGGAGCAGAATGTAAATGCTATCAAATAAAAATGTCAATGACATAGGGATAGCTAATTTTGATTCCCAAGGGGATTGGATTGAGACGTGCCTAGCCTGTTAGCTCTACTTCCTCTGCTTATATCTTGAGGAGGTTTCCAGGGAAGATAAACCAGGGGGTAAAGACCATTCCTGAGTGTAGCGGCGCCACGCCACACTCTGAGACTTTGAGTGGGATGAGCCGCAGAAAAGAAAAAGCCCACTAAGCAGGCACTGCCTCTATCTGCTTCATGACCCCTGTCCTATGAGTCGAAAGTTCTACGGGGTTCTCCCAGCAATGTTGGGTGGAAATCATGAACAACAACAACAACAACAAATCCATGTCTCTTTGGCCATTTGGTGAGGTGTTCTGGTCACCATGACGGATAGCTAAGTAGAGCAGATAGAGTTTGAACAACATACTTCTCCTCAGTATAGCCTCAGATTCCTGAAGCCATTGACAATAGCTGCAGCCTGCCTACTTTTGCTAAGTCCTTACTTGGCTGTGTGTATTTTCCATTTCACGTCTCATCTTTGAACCTGTTGTGTGGTTTATTTAAAGTCTTTACTGTGAGTCTCATTGCATACTTGTGTCTCTTCTGTTATGTAACATAATTGCCTACTACATTGTTTGTGCCATGAAGATGCTGAATAAATATTTGCTGAGTTGTTTAAGGTGGCTTAGGTGGACAGGCTTTGACATTTTCCACAGAAACAATGTGCAACTTGTCCAAAATTATTCCCTTCCCAACTGTATCTGAAAAGAAAAGGAAGGCACAAAGTCATTTGACTTCACTGCTTTAAATCTTGCAGTTTCATCTTGACACCAAAGGCTGCCAAATTTTCAAGCCTTTACCCCAGATCCATATACCTGAAAACCCGTCTCTAAAACTTCCGTTTCCCCGCCCTTAACAACTAATGAGTTTTAATGCAGGCAGAAAGAGTTTATGAAAATCAAGCACAGTGACATCTTCCAAATCCCCATCATATAAATTGCTTATTTCAGGGAAAGCTTCCACTGTTGCGTGTTCTAGCTTTGCTCACCAAACTTTCCACAAAGCATGGAAGTAATAAACAACTCGCTATTAGTCATTAGTGATCTGTGCCCATAAACCACATGTGATGACCTCACATCTGCTAAGACTCCGTTTTTTATGCTGCCTCCCTTGTATCCTGGATTAAAGAAGAAAGCAAATGAGGATTTCAAATATGTTGGCCACATGCAAACTATATTTTAAATTAATCAGGAAACATTTTCTCCATGCATATGAAAAAACTCAATGTACTTCATACAGTTATTGTCATGTATTAATAAAAATAAGGACAAGCAGAATATTTTTTCTCACTATAATTAAGCCAATAATAGCAATTGTTAAAAAAGAAATAACATTCCCAAACTGGGTATCTGGTGTCTAAGGTAACAGAGAAAGCAAAAGATAGATTGGTTGTGTTAGTAAGACACAAACATCATCCAGTAAAATCTAATAAAAATTACTTACCTATAAGTAAATATCAAAGTCTAAATAATACACATCAGGGAGGTCTGGGTTACATTTACACGTTTACATTTCTAATATTGATACAGCCTGATCATGAGATTCTGGTCTTGGAGAGCAGGGAGGCCCTCGGAGCCCTTAAGAGTTCCCATGCTGGCATTCCGTTATGTCCTGACTTGTAGATCCTCTAGTTCACCAGCAGACTTTAGTATTGGCATAAAGCTGATTGCCATTTATTAAATTCTGTCTTTGAGCCAAACTCTGCATGAGACATTATGAGTAAACACAAAAATGTTCTTGTCTTTGAAACGTCAACATTTTGTGGAAACAGATACATATCAATTGCTAAGCAAAGAAATACAAGGTTAAAAGAGCTTTCAGAGCACAGTGGAAGATAGATTACTTCTGCCTTTGGAGCCAGGGTAAGGAATTAGTAATGAGGAGACATTTGAGCACAAGCAATTGTTGAAATTCCATCTTTGAGGTTTCACCAAGTACAGCCTAACTTTTGCACAGAGGTGAACAAGACATGTCTTCAACTAGGGTGGCCCATGCCTCATGGGAATCAAAACAGCTCCAGAGCCAATGGAATGTGATTGCTTCTCATGGACTCCTTCGAAGTGAGTCTGTAATGACCAGAGCATACCACAGTGAGGAATGGATGGTGCTTTGTTCTGTGTGTGGTTGTGGAATAACCATTGTGCTACACAGTCAGAGGATGATGAGTAGTGGTCCCCCCATGGAAGCTATGATCATTTCTAACTTCTGTTGAGTTTGCTTTCAATGCAGATCCATCTGGGGCATGTGGAAATTGGACTTTGGCCCTGCTCTGATTTATTCCATATTGCACAGAACGATAGCACCCAGGCTGTGCCTTGCTCTGAGCAATTTCACTTTCCAGACAGCAGTTTTCTCCACTGTGGGCACAAATGTTGGCTGAATAACACAGCAGCTTGTGGATGAAAGTAAACAGCCACCACCTGTCTGAGGCAAACTATTGATCACACACTAGTAAATAATGTTTTAAGCAAGTAAAATATTGTTACCTTCAAACATCAAATTAAATTAAGCACTAATGGATGTATGGGTGGATCAAAACCATTCCAAACAAACTAAACTTTTGAACTCATCAAATGTATCAGTGCATTTAGCAATGTGACCTCCTCATTTGGACCATGCAAAAGGATGGCCATGTAACACTAGAGTGCAGTAAGACCCAAATGCCTGCTATTGGACAGTCTGCCGTGGCAATGACAAACCTCGACTTCTTCTCATAGGCTATCAGCTCAGTACATCCCTCTTCTTGACATAGTCCACTTCTATTGCCTGCCTTCGGCACCAGATCATCACAGGGTCCACTGACAGTGGCTCTGTCCAGTTCTCTGACCGAACCTTTGTCTTCAGGATGGGCCTTCCGAATTCTGAAGCCCATAATCCTTTCGTGGCTACTAATAACATCGGTTAGTGCTATTTTATAAAGCGTGATATATCATCTGAAAAGTAATACTACTAATAATTAATGGGAACAAAACAATCTGTGGTTGACAGTGGTCTTGTCTCCTATCAGTAGTAATTGATAATCTAAAGACAACACGATTGATGTATTCTGGAGATTTATCATCATTTAATGAATTCTGACGTTGAAGGAAGATACAAATATGTTTGCCCATGTGTCTGGCGTATCTTGCTCTAGGGCATTCTTTTACTAGAGGACAAATTCTAAAGAATTCAAGGGAAAAAGGAAGTACATGTTGGAATACATGATATTTCACTCAGTCATCCAAGAGAGAAACTGAGCAGAGGTCTAAGGGCAGCAGCAGAGGTTGCAGAACAGGGGTGCCACTGCAGAATGGGAGTGCCGCTGCAGAACCAGGGCTGCCGCTAGAGAACCACGGGTGCTGCTGCAGAACCAGGGGTGCCCGCTGGAGAACCAGGGGTGCCGCTGGAGAACCATGGGTGCCACTGCAGAATGGGAGTGCTGCTGCAGAACAGAGGTGTCTCTGCAGGAATAGGGGTGCCTATGCAGAATGGGGGTGCAGTCACTGCAGAACAGGAAGTGCTGCTACAGAATGAGGGTGCAACTGCAGAACAGAGGTGTCTTTGACAGATGTGATAACAACATTCTTCCTGGTTTAGGTTTTAAAAGTGTTTGAAGTGATCTGTAATGTTTAGACACACTAGGGCGGAAGAGTAAGAAAGACACAGCAGAATTACACTTTGTTTGCTTGTCTGTTTTTGTTTCTTTTAAAAAATGAAAGATAAAGGTGAACAACTTAAAAGAGGTGGCTAGTTCTGGGTCAGAGAGAGAGCAACACTGGGCCTGGCATGGGCTTTGAAACCCTAAAGCCCACCTCCAGTGACACACCTCTTTCAACAAGGTCACACACTGTTGAAGGAGAGGGCCGCTTGTTCTTTCTGTGGAGCTAGTTTAGACCCGTAATAATCACACAGAAACTGTATTAATAAAAACATTGCTTGGCACAATAGCTCTAACTTCTTATTGGCTAACTCTTACATATTCATTTAGCCCATCTCTATTAATCTGTGTATCACCACGAAGTCATGGCCTACCAGCAAAGTTTTAGCTCGTCTATCTCTGGCAGTGGATCCATGGCATCTCTTCTCTGCCTTCCTTCTCCCAGCATTCAGCCCAGTTTTCCCCACCTGCCTAAGTTCTACCCTATCATCAGGCCAAGGCAGTTTCTTTATTCATTAACAAATAAAAGCAACACATAGACAGAAGGACCTCCCACATGAACACCTCTTAATCCTTCCCAAATAGTTCCACCAACTGGAACTATTCATAGTTCAAATCTATGAACCTATGGGGGCCATTCTCATTTCAAACCACCACAGAGTCTAGTTAATTATGAAGTATTCAGCACTTTCTCTGATTTTAAGAAAAGAAGACAAAGCCATCCACTCTCAACACTGCTAAAAACCTAACACTGGGAGTAATACAAAGGAAGAAAAACAAGTAAAAGACACACAAATTGTAGAAAGAAGTAGACCTGCTGTTATTTGCACATGTGAGATTCTTTGCATAGAATATCCGAAGGTTTCAACAAAGTAGCAAGTAAAAGTAGAAGTAGAGAGTAAATTTATCAAAATGTTCCAACTTAAGGTCAGTTAATGAAAGTGAATGAGATTCTATACCCTGGGAAATTCAAAATTTTTAAATTAATATGCACAATAATATCAAAAATAAAACAAGAATAAATATAATAACAGAAATGCGGACCTTTGGACCTGCAATTGCTGATAAAAACATTTAATGACCTAAATATAAGAAAGAACCACTGTGAAGACGCCACCTTAGTGGATGCCTGTTTGCCATAAAGCAGTCTACAGATTCAGCAAAAGCCATCTAGAACTCTGTGGGACTTAAACAGAAAGAAACAAGGTTATTTATACATACACACATGGTTACATTTTATATTTCTACACAAGACCTAAATGTAAGGGCTAAGAGATCACTCAGAGAATGAGAACACGTAGTGTTCTTGCAGATGTAACTTCTCTTCAGGTTATCCAATGCCTTCTATAAGCCCCATGGGCACCACACCCATGTGCACATACCCACCTTAGAGACACACAATTATGCATAATTAAAATAATATATATTTAAAAATAAACGTATCTATGCATAGATATGAATGAATAATGGAGAATAGAAAAAGCAATTTTGAAAGAAGACAAAATTGAAGGGGTTTATATAAAAAAAGTCAAGAGCCCAACTCTAAACTGAGACACTGAAATATGAATAATTTTATAGATTAAGTATAGAAAGGAATGTCTAGAAAGGGATTCACACATACACGAGCAGTTATATTTTGATAAAGCCGTAGTGAGAAAAAAAATTATTTTCAGCAAGTGATGCCAAAAGAATTGCTGAAGTTCATGGAAAGCTGTGCATCTTTGTTATTCTCTCCTGTGATAAGCAAACCTCTTGAAACAATTGCTGAAGTTCATGGAAAGCTGTGCATCTTTGTTATTCTCTCCTGTGATAAGCAAACCTCTTGAAATGGGTTTAGGCTTAAAGGCAAACGCCAAGGCTGTAAACTCACAGGAGAAAACATTTCACACTTTTGTTTAATAGAAGATGTTGTCAGAGGCTGGGGAGATTGTTTCAGTGATTACAATGTGTGGAGATGAGAATTAACGTTTCCAGGAGCTGGCAAAATGCTGGTGAGCATGGCCAGAATTGTAATTCCAGCCTCCAGGAGGCTGAGTCGGGGGATTCCCTGAGCAAGCCGGCTAACAAGACTGGTACCAGTGAGCTCTGGTTTGGTTGAAAGACCTTGCCTCAAGGAATGTAAATATAAGAGTTTGGAGGATGCTTACAGACACCAACCACAGGCCTCCACATACACATATAAATATCTATGCATACCAACACACGTGTATACCCACACACATGTGCAAACACACAGAAACTGAAAAACAGAAAAAGTATTTTGTTAGAAAGAACACTGGTGGTTTGAATGTGAATGATTCCTATAGGCTCATAGATTGGACTACTTGGTCACCAGGGAGAGGCATTATTTGAGAGCACTCAGAGGTGTGGCCTTGTTGGAGGAAATGAGTCACTGGGGATGGGATTTGGGGTTTCCAAAAGCCAATCCCAGGCCCTGAGTCTGTCCCCCCCCACCCCAGGTCCAGATGTAGAACTCCTAGGTACTTCTCCATCACCATGTGTACTTGCGAGCAGCTTGCGAGTGATGGCAAGGACTAAACGTCTAAAACTGTAAGACAGTCCCCAGTTAACTAAACTTATTCTGCCCCGTGATGGAAAAGCTGCTTTCAAATTGGCAGTTTGAAAGCATTTGACATAATCCCTATTTACATAAATTTAACATCAAGTGTTTCAAGGTCTTCCTAAGTAGTTAACAAACAACCAACCAGGGAAGCAGAGAGCACAGCACCCATGTTACCACTTCACATTGGTGGGGATCTTATAAATAATTATAAATAAAGAACCCACATGCTTTCATTACAACTTGGAATACTAGAAGTTTCTATTGATTGATGGAACATGGAAGGTTTTCTTCCTGTCCTCTTTTTGGGACTGGATGAGTCCAAAAACTTCACATTCCATTGTAGATGATAGTGACCATTTCAGTGAAGGGAGAAACTCGTTCCAGTGTCACATGTTTCCCAAGCTCTCCACTTGTCCCGAGCTAGTCCTCTCAACTTTACCCCTGCCCTCCGCAATCCTCTGTCTTCTTGCTCTGCTCACTTGTCTCCAGCACTCCATTGCTCAACTGGTTGATTTCTCTTTACCGCTTTGCTCTCTCAGCTTCCTTCATGGAAAACCTCATCCCTGTAATCTTGAACTGAACACCCTCCACTTAATACTTCCCCCAAAGATATCTGAAGAAAAAGACTCCATTTCATAGTCCTCAAATTATTAAAACCAATCCTTTGCAGAAAAAAAGGCATTTGTAAATAACATTTTGCCATTTGACTCGCTTCAGAATAGTTTCATAACATATAATAGATGTCTTAGAAATCCAAGGTTAAAATACAAGATTATCTCCATGAAAAAGCAAGCTATATAATTTGAGAAAAGAAAAGCTTGCTAGTCTCCACCACACAGAAAGTTAACTTTCTCTTATATGTAGTCAACATCTTGAGATATATGCCAGACTGAAAAATCTTTTTCAAGAGCTGATCACACGTTAATATTTTCTAAAGTAACACTACAACTTGAATAAGTTCAAAGAGTACAAACTGGTTAAAAATGTGCTACTGAAGTATTCGTATAAGTTTTCATGTCATAGGACCCAAGTATTTGGGTGACCTGAAGACATTTGTGGATGGTTAGTTTTGATGCTATGGAAGGCAGTAAATAGGGACTGCGTCACATGCCAGGTATCTGACTAACACTTTTGGCCATAGTCATCTAAAATAACCATTTACAAATGGCTTGAAGTTTCCCAACTTTGAAAAGAATTCTTTCTTTTATATCCTTTTAACATTTTTTTAAACCCCAAGGAATTTAAAATATCCTAGGAAAATTACCATTTGCAGCACTTAAGTGAACGATGTCAGGGCTTAATAAAGTGTCATTTTTATATAAATGTTTACAACAGGTTACAGCATGCACAATCCAGAAGGCAGAAAGTGGAAGACATGTCAGCATTATGCCAGAGGAAGCAAGTTCCAGAGAAGGAGACAACACATTCTACAACGCCAGGAACTGGAGGCAAAACACCAAACCCTCCCCAACACAGGAGGAACAGTGAAAAAAACTATTACAGAAATAATGTTTTACAGATCATGTGATATTTCCAATTCAAAAAAAAATGTTTCTTCCAGTAAACAGGGACTAATTCACAAATTCTCAGGCTATCCTCACTCGGCCAATGCGCTGATCTCAGTGTGCTTCCTGCTTTAATTCATATACTGCCGAAACGACAACAGATATCTTCTGAAGACAATCTCTCCCACTCTTCATGGTTTAGAAATGGAAATCACGTTCCCCACAAAACTGCAGTCCTACCCCAAGTAAATGAGTTTATCAAAAATATTGATTAAGGGTTAAAAAATACCCAGCCTGATGCAGGGTGTGCAACTGTAACCCAGCAGCTCATGAGATGTTCCAGTCTGGGTTACACAGTGAGTTTCAGACCAGTCTGGGCTGCCTAAGAAATAAACATAGTTTGTCTCAAAAAAAAAAGGAAAGAAACACTTTTTAATAAAGTAAAAATTCATGATATATTTCCTTCTCAATGTGAGAACTCTTAGTTTGTTCATGCTAAAAAGAACTGATAAGAATCAAAATGTTTGCAAACAAGGAACTCTAAGTTTATGGAGAACCGGGAGGGCAAGAACGTAACCAGGAAGTGTTCTGTTCCCGGGCCTGATTACTTGACCTGCCCTGTGCAGCCATCCGTAACATCCTAAAGCCTGTAAATGTGTACAGAGCAAAGTAGGCTATTAGGACGAGAGACATGGCTCAGTACATAATGCTTGTCATGAAAACACAGGAGCTGAATTTTGATCCTCAGCACCCAAGGGAAGTGGGGCTTGGTGCGCTTTCATAACTCCAGTGCTGGGGTGCTAAGGGCAGATAGCTCTGGACAGCCCAGCCAGAATGGCAACCTCCAGTTTAGTGAGAAACCCTGCCTCAAAAGTAAGATCAAGGAAGACATCTCTCATGATCTTCTAAACAGACACACACAGACACACACACACAAACACACACATACACACACACCAGGAAGACCACCCCCACCACCCAGGAAGAGAGACACTAAAACAAAAGTATGTGTTCAAATTTACATTTGCAGTCAATTTTCAAGAATCCTTGTGTGTGTGTGTGTGTGTGTGTGTGTGTGTGTGTGTGTGTGTGTGTGTGTGTGTGTGTGTGTGTGTGAGAGAGAGAGAGAGAGAGAGAGAGAGAGACTTTCATATCAACAAAATATACAAATTATGATTCATTGTTCTGGAAACGTAATGAAAAAAAATAGCCCCTTTAAATCTTCAGGATATTCGCCTACTGAGATTTGACTAAGCACACTCTTTCTATTGCTAACATGGATCTATGTTTGTTATTTGATCCCCTCTCTCCAGGTTCCATCACACTGCATTCTTTAGACTTGAGTACAACACACTGAATCATTTCTAAGTGTGACACATACCTTGTCACATTAAAAAAATACCCAAAGACATAAATTTTCCCCACATTCCATTGTTTGATAAGTTTCCTGGGCAGAACACGCTGAGACTTCTCCAATCATTGCCTGTTCATTACATCTTCCTTTCTCTAACTCCCACCCCACACCCCCTTCCTCCTTCTGGTTCTGTTCTCTGGCTTCTGCGGACCAGCTCATTGGTCCTGTTTGTCCCATCCTGGTGTAGGAGGATCTTCTATCTATGTGTTGCTTTCATTGGTTGATTAATAAAGAAACTGCTTGGCTTGATAGGTCAGAACATAAATAGGCTGGGTAGACAGAACTGAATTCTGGGAGGAAGAAAGCAGGGTCATAGAGAACCGCCTGCCATAAAGCTGTCAGGTCAGACATGCTGAATCTTTCATGGTATGCCACAGTCTTGTGGTGACATACAGATTATTAAAAATGGGGATGAATCAAGATGTGAGAGTTAGCCAATAAGAGGCTAGAACTAATGGACCAGGCAGTGTTTAAATTAATACAATTTGTATGTTGTTATTTCAGGGTATAAGCTAGCCAGGCAGCCGAGAACCGGTCTGGACAGGATGCAGCCCACCGCCCTCCTTACCCAATAAGGGGCTGGAGATAATGGGCCAGGCAGTGTTTAAATGAATACAATTTCCATGTGGTTATTTGGGGGGTTAAGCTAGATGGGCGGCAGGACGTAGCCCACTCCTCATTACAACATCATCCCATTAGCAGTACAATTAATTAAACTGCTTCTAAGTGCATCCTTCCAAAAGCTTGCTGGGCATTGCTCATACCTGAAACAGAGCCCAAGGAAGGGCAGTTCTGGCCACACTTCTGTGCGTCTTTCAACCTGTTCCCCATTGAGCTACCTCTCCATGGCTGTGTTAGTCAATTCTGGGCATAGCAGGGACCTCAGGCCAACTTTTTTTCATCTATGCTGCCAAAACTCTGTCTGTCTGTCTGACTTCTATCTGTTGGCCTCTGTCTTTCTCTCTTTCTCTCCATTACATGGTGGCCCCATGATTCTCTCTACTGCAAGAACCCTCTCCTTCCTCCTTTGTGAGTGTTCTGCCACGAAAACCTTTGTAGTTCTGGTGTCTACTATCATGACAGTATCTGTTTCCTGGAAGACTCTGTAAGGCACACCTCTAACCAGCTCTGGAACTAGCCTATCTCTCCAGTTTCTTCAAATAATAGAGCCATCATTGAAGACAGTATGAACTCAGAACTCTTTATGGCTGAAGGGTTGTGACATTCCCAATTTTCCCATATGAGGTACATTGTCATTGAAATCCCCAACAAATACTTAAAGAACACCAATTCCATTTGTAGCCTTTGTCACCTCATCACTGCATTGTCACAGGGTGATGTCTCTTACGTGTCTTCTAAAATCCTCATTGAGGGTCATCTTTACTCTCAGTATTTCATCCCAACTCAGTTGCCTTCCTAGGATCCCACTGTCTAACATCATTGACTTGGAGAAGCCCAATATTGACTCCATCACAGGTCTCAGTCCCTTTAGAACTCTGGGGTCACAGATATAAAACAACTTTCTCCTACACTTACCACCTCTTACCATTCTAGTGTACTGTTGCCCTCACTGATCTGGCCATCCTCCACCCACTCCCCAGCTGTCTTCTGTCCTCCTCACCCTGTGCCTCTGAAACTAACCTTAGAGATTCATTTAGGATGGCCGTATTCTTTGGGCACTGCCTGGATTCAGCTAACTGGAGACATCTGCAGAAGATCAGAATGTTCTACCATGGATATCATACCGGTGGATCTCAGCTTGACTCACCCAGAGGCCAACACCGTTTCAGGCAGCTGTGGGTTCCATCCCCTGCCTTTCCCTGGGTTCTAATGCAGTGGCTAATAATGGTCTCACTGTTGTTGGTTCCCCTAGACAGCAGCCCCTCCTTATACTTGTTACCCATTTTCTTTCAGGACACAAAGTCCCTGTCTCTTCTATCTACTGAGGATGCCTTCCTATTTGCCAAATTAATCATGAGCCTGGATTCCAGATGAGGAAGCTAAGACACAAGGAAGTATAAGGAGCAAAGAACATTCCACTTTGTTCCCTGTGGAGAGACGTATGGAAGTGATAAAGCCAAGTCAAGCTGTAAACAGAAGCCTGTATATGGAGGGACATTGCAAGAGTTAAAAGCTGACCATATTTGGCTTGAAAACAGTTGAAAACCGTTTCTGCAGCTGAAGCTTTGCCTCTTGGCTGCCAAAGCAAGCATTGCAGTATGCTTACCAACTGCAACACTCACAGTGCTTAAAGAGCCAATTTGCTGTCCGACAGTTGAGGCAGAACTAGGATTTTCTTTTAACAGTAAGTAATAAGTAGAAGTGAAGGTGTTTTTAAAATATATTAGCCAAAAGAGAATTAAGAGATGAAAATCTCATGTTGTTGTTGAGATCTCTAGGATCTCTCTAATAACTTGTAGGGAGGTACCCATGTCTAGCACTGGGATTTTTGTTTAATAATCCATGTCTTCTGGAAGCATCATTTTTTTTATCCAGGTAGAATACCGCCACTCAAATGCCATTCAGTCACTCACTCATTCATTTAATATATTTTGTAATTGGCCTAAAAAGTAGCAGATTTCTACTAGACTTTTTCACCGATCCTTAGTTTTGGAAACGCCCCTCCTCCCCTCATCTATCTGTCCCCATTCCCACTTAAACTTTTAGCCCCCAGCATTAGCCCTCTTTTCTTTCCTATCACATGTTTGCTACTGTCTTCTATTGTTACGATTTTTACTTGGGTTGAAAGACAGGTTTCTGTTAGGCTCTTTCATACATGCTTCAGTTTCGTTACCATTCCCCACCCTCTCTTTTCCTTTAACCCACTTTCCCTGTTTCCATGTTTCCACACTGACTGTTCCTCTTCTGTGCATTCATTTAATGTACACTGTATTGTTGCTGTATTGTAATGCTCCATCACCCTGTATTGGTCTCATTCTAGGTTACTGGCTTCCACTCATACTCCAGGTAAAGCACACAAAAAAGGAAAGATTCAAAGCTGGGATTCATACAAAAGAGCCAATGTGCAGTATTTGTCTTTCTGAGCCTTGGTTACCTCACTTGGGATATTTTCCCCCAGTTTTATCCATTTACTTTTATTTCAGTTATTTTAGCAGCTGCATAGAATTTCATTGCATACATGTGCCACATCTTCCTTACCTCTTCATCAATTGATTGGCTTCTAGGTTGGTTATGTTTCCTAGCTATTAATAAGACCATATTGCTGAAAAATACCACATGCTTTGATTACAGAACAAAGGGAACCCAATTTCAGACTGGAAAACAGCCTACCTGCTAGCCTTTGAGGTACATATAAACTTGTAATACTCAAAAACACATGACTGGGATTGCAAAGGTGGCTCAGTGAAAGTGGTGGGATAAGTTGTGATTCTGTAGCCCTAAATAGACAATGTCTCTCAAGCTCCCCATCCAAGGCTCCAGGAACATCTGTGAGGAAGAGAGCATGGAATGAACGAAAGAGCAGAAGGGTAGAAAGTACGTGCTCAGAGACCCAATAGCTGCATCTTCCGCTGCTCTCAAGACCCCGCCAAGATTTTTGATACAAGCAGCTCCCAAATTACTATTGAAAATAACACCAAAAAGGAAAGTAAGCTATATCAAATGAAACTGGAGAAGTTGGGAAGAAGTCTACAGCAATATCCTTCTTCCTTTTTTATCAGCCTCTGAAAAAGTTTGGGAGGAGGCATTGTGTCCCTTTGTAAACTTCTAAGTTGGTATAAAATATCTTCTTCACCACAGTCTAAATGGCTTCATGGAATGTAATTTCCAGAATATTATAAATACTAACAATACTCTTAAATGTAGCCAGTGTGATATAAACATCTCACCAACTTGGCGCCATAACCACGTATTTTATAAATATGTGACAAGCTTTTTAATTGGCAAAAAAATGTTTGGCTCTTTATACCTCTTGAAATAATTACTCTACATAACTTGAGTTACAGATTCTTCAGACATGGTTTTGTTGTCACATTTGTTTAAGACAGGATCTCATTCTGAAGTCACCGTATAACACAGGCTAGCTTTGAATTCCTAATGAGGCTTCTGCTGGTATTACAGGCACGTACCACTGACAAGGGTCTAAAGATAGGAGCCACAAATGATCCTGGGCAAGTTTTGTGAAGCACAGGTACATTAGCCATAAAACAGATACTATTAGAAAGGTTGTGTACTATAACTCAATTGCCACATGATAAATCTAGCCGAAAGACATATTAGAAGATATTAGTTACGTGAAATGAGCTGAGAATTACACCAGGAAAGAAATGTTTTAGATAAAACTCTTTAACTTTTAATTTAAAAGTCCAAATAGCATATATAGGCAAACATCTTAAATCAAAAATAAAGAAATTTATGATCATCCATTAAGAACATGTTAATACCATTTCACATGCACTAGTGTGCATACAAAAAAGACAGATAAAAATATGTGTTAATAACTATGTATAAAAGCAGGAGTTCTCAGACACTAAAGAGTGAAAACTGAAAAAGGGATGTCATCACATTGCAGAATTGTCTAGCAGCTTCTCCAGTGGCTAAGCACACAGTCTCTGTAGGACCCAGCATCTCCAAACCTAAACACAGGTCCAAGCACCATGAAAACACATCTATACAGAAACTTGCTTACAAGGGCTCACAGCAGCGTTAATTATAACCAAAATGCAAAAAAAAAACTCAAATTTCCATTAACCAGTGAGTATATGACATGATTAAGAGGGTCACCAAAATGTTCTACCAGACAGACATTGTGCACAACTAAGCAAAGAAGCCACATAATCAAAAGACTGGATCAAAAACTCGATCATGATAATGGCGACATAGCTTTGTGAGTATCCTGAAAACAGTTAAATCGTGTTACCTGATAACAAATTATCTTGTATGTGGAGTTTTAGTTCAATAAATCATTTTTTAAGGAAGCTAAATATCTATTACTTTCTGAGTCGACCCCAAGCTTCATCTAGCACATTCTCTTGAACTTTGCAAGGTGTATATATTCTCTTCACTCTTTCAGCCCTTACCCTTCTGAAGCAGTTCAGAACCGCTCAAAAGAAGCTGAAGTCATGTGGGTGGCTGGTCCCCTGGCCAATACTCCAGGTCAACCACTCCTCTCAGAAAGGCATGTGCCACTGAGTTAGAATATTATCCACCGCTTCCCTTCATTTTCTGTTGTTGGGAGCGTCATACACATAGACCCTTTCCCCCCGAGTGACTTTCGTCATGGTGTTTCATCACAGCAATAGAATCTCTAACTACAACCCACTTAAATTATGCTATCTACTAACCACTTGCCTTGTATGTGCAGAATAACGATGACCCATTAAACTCCAACTCTCTCTCTTGTTAATTCTACTTTTCTTACACCATCAATCAAAAAATTCACTAAACAATAATCCTTGGCAGTTAATGGTTACACGGTTTCAGTATTTTCCTTGAAATGCATTTTAATCTCAGTTTGAAATGAATTCTATTTTGGGTAGACTGCCATAACTTACATAGCATCATATAGATCATAGATCTAGGGAGAATCGAAACAAGACTATCTGAGATAATTCCGGCAGTCAATTAAACACATTGCAGGACTGTGTTTGAGAATGACCATTCTACGTACAGGGAATGAAGGGCTGGGAAGTTTTAGTCATGAACTGTTTACTGAACCATAATCAACACCTTGCTGGTGTCAAAACTAAAAGGTAGCACATCACAGAAGGAAACATGCCTTAAATACCTTTAGGACAAGTTTCCTTTCATGTGCAGGCGATGCCTTACTGGCTGGCCATGAGCCTAGAGAGTGGGCTTATACCTGGAACTAACATTAATAATCATAGAGATTTGTCAAACCTACCAACGCTTCAGAGCACAACAGGAATTACCTGATCCACTAAATTGTTTATAAAATCAAATGTAAACATCCTCAGAGAAAACATTAATGATACACGTAATGTTAGGAATTAGTGAGTTAGATGTGGATTTCTGGGTCTACAGTGTTTTATTTAATTTTATGCCCCTTCACCATGAAAATGCAAAGATAGAAGAAGTTGAATAACAGCCAAAATATTCCAAGTCTAACTTCATGTTATTTCTTCTGTATCATAACTAGGAGAGTTACTCCTTTCCTTGCTCTCTTGAAAAACCCCACCCACTTAAGTTATACATGTTAGAGAAAACACCATCCATCCCCCGTGCATGGAAAAAGAAGGTATAGACATGTATCACACTGGGGCGGCAATAGTGCCAACTTCCTAGGACAATCTTTATCTGGATCGTTTACCTGATGCAGTTACCAAATCTCACTTTTCACTTTCAAAATGTTTCCATTTGAATCTGAAGACAGACCAACGCTAGATTCACACCATGAAAGTTAACCAGAACCACTCAGCCTAGGCTCCTAGTCCTCCACAACCACTATAGTGCATCAAAACTATAGATATCTAAATGTAGTATAGATTTTTATTTTCAAGTTTTGTGTGGTTAAGCTAAATAGAATACCCATGTCTCCAGATGGCAGCCAAAAGGTGAACAATTAAAACAAAGAGACAGAAAAGGCAAGAGAAATAGTCATAAGTGAAAAATTATGAGAGAGAATGTCATAACTCCAAAACCAAATCTACTGGCTCAGCAGCTAGATTAAAAGCTCTTTTTGTAAAGCAACCTGGCTCTTCTGACATTCATATTGTCTCTTCCAATGAAGGGAATAGAACGAGAATGCCTTTTCCATTCCCCAGGAGGATATATAAGTAAGGTTGATTCTTTTGGCTCTTAAATTTTGCTATGAGAGTTTGTCAGTGAGCAGTCCATCCCTCAGCATGAATATCTGCTTCAATCAGTACTGGATCCTGCTTTTCATCTATCTCATGAGTTCAATAGAATAACAGGGATATCTCTTTTTACTCTAGATATAGTCAACCTTAATATCTGCGTGCTTGCTAAAGTATCTAGTCTTTTCAAAACTTCAGAATCGTGGAGTTTTAAAACTCAAAATTTTGTGTGCGGTTTCCTGACAGAGAATGTGTAAGTTGCTATAAGTACTGAACATGTAACTTTGTACCTCCAATAAAGTGTATAGATCATCAGCAAAGAACATATTTAGAAATGACCATAAAGTGGTATATCCTGTCACCCCAAACTGGAAATCAAGTTTCATCAGCTTTAAAATGGAAAAATCAATTGCTATTTGCTCATACAATGACAAGCTACATAACAATAAAATGAGATGAAATAAAAATGGAAGAACCACTCTGATATACAATGCAGGTGAGTTTCACGAGTTTCAGTCATAGCTTCTGAATTGAACTAAACAAAGTAAAAAAGTAGGCTGAGAGAAACGATTTGTGTATATAAAATTTTCAAGAGAAAAATGTGCATTATGTGAAAGTTTAGGATTATTAGACTCACATGTGGCGAGGAGGGGGAAGTAACAAAGATGAGCAGGCAGTTAGTCTCTGGGATTGGTGACATTCTGTCTGTATTTGAATAGAGGGAAAAGAATAAATTTTCTCTGTGATAACTCATTGAGCTGTATATTTATGATCTTGTCACCTTTATAAGCATATACAATATGTCTAATAAAAATGTTTTCAATTGTGTGTTTTTACAAGGGTCACTGGATATTGGGTAGAAGAAGCAATTTGTGAGAGCAAACATGGTTTGTGGAAGCTGATGCAGTGACCTGAACTGAGACCAGAGAGAGGAAGCACGATGGAAGAAGGTGGAAGCATTAATCTGAGAGCTGGAACTAACAAACCTGCTGGTCAGGGAGCAATGAGCACCTTGTAGACATTAAAACTAATGCCTGAGTTTGGATTTTAACCAACTGTGTGATCAGAACGGCAAGACAGTTGATCTGGGGAGAGAAACTAAAAGCTAGTTTTCGAGGCACAGGAAATTTGAAATCTCAAGGTTATCACCAGGTATATCGTTGAAGTCCAGGGAGAACTCCACAGTTAGAAGCCGTCAGCACACAGGAGGTATATTTACCAATCCAATCGGAACGCTGCATCGCTCTTCTCAACTCTCATGCACTCGACCTTCCATCGGCGACTAGGAGCAAATGTGTAAAACAGACTGATGGGCGAGACCCGCATAAGAAACAGCATCCCAAGAAAGACAATAACTCAGGAAGTGATTAACTTTAATAGAAATGCCTTAATTGACTTCTTAAGGTGCAGGTATTACCAACTACTATCGCCTTTGAGTAGTGACCTAACCAAAGAAACAGAAAACAAAGAGTTCAGTTTCCAGTGAGATTTATTTGAATCAGAACTGTAATACAGCAACCCAAAAAACCAGTCTGTAGTGTAATAGAAAGTGATATAATATTATAATGCTAAGCCCTGCTGCTCAGACCCCCAGACCAAGTGTTTTTACTTTGTGTGTGATTTCTGACATATTGTAATAGACTACAAAAAGAAGGATATCATAAGATTGAAAGCCATCACACGTGAAGAACAGCTGAGATAAATGGAGTAGCTACAGAAATGTTTAGTGAGGAGAAACCTCGTGTTTAAAAAGTAACCTTTACAAAAGAGAAGTTCAGAGAGGGACCCTGTCTCATAAAACAAAACAATTACAACGCAGAGAAATGGGCAAAGCTTTTCCAAAATGGTAAAATAAGAACTCTATTTTTGTCCCAAACATTTAGCTAATTGTGCTCCACTCCTTCAGAAAATACTTTTGCTTTCATAATAAAAGTCTTCAGAGCCTCGGCACTTGAGTAGCGTGCCCTTTCCAGCAACATTCTGCAAATTCTACAGCTTCCAAATAAAGCAGTGTGCAGTTTCTCGGGACCACAGTTGTTTTATTGCCCAGGTTTATTTCCAGCGCCCTGTTTATCCAAGAGCTTCCAAGGACAATGGTTTTTAAAGGGGAAAAGGACATGCTTTTTTAGTGAACTAATTACCTGAACCAATGCAGACTGAGAGTGACCATCAGAATATCATGCTCATTTACTGCAGGGAGAAACAACTCTGTTTAGAAACAATTCTATCACTCTGCGGAAGTGAAATGGCAATATACATACAGATGTTACAGAAACAAATGATGTTCCAATAAGAACGTCGGCGTTTCTCCTGACATTTGCGCGTTCTTAATTCTCCAGGAATTTCTTCTTCCTCTCCCCATTCACTTTCTTCTTAACAAAAAGAAAATACAAACATCTACTAAAATTACTTTGCAATGCACTGTCTGTACATTTACTAATTGATTAACTAGAGAAACATTACCTTATCCTCACATATAAGTATTTCAATAGTCCTGTTGGTGATATGTTTTAATAAAACAACCTCAATTTTATCTCCATTTCTCTTCAATCCTGGAGCCATTTTAAATGAGAGATTGAACACTTAACAAGCATTTGGAAGACAGTTTGAGGGTTAACTATGCTTTGGGGGCACACAAAGAATAAATGCAGATACCCATATTTCCTATTTTTATGCCTTTATGTGTTATATAAAAAAAATCTGCCTTACAGTTTTATGCCACTAAGGAACAGAACTAGACAAACATATTTTAAAAAGAAATACATTCTGGAGCCAAAATTATTTCCAAATATTTATTGATAGGAAAATCTAATCTAAAATTTTTCCTGCCCAGCCCCTTGGCTGCATCCCAGTCTTCCATTTGCTCTGCAGAACTGGATTCCCTTTGCCCTTTGCTCACAATGATTCTTTCATGCACTGAAGAAGCCTAATAGACACTCACACAGTACTTTACGAGAGCCAGGTGGAGCCCTCTGTACTTGTGTTACAACTTAAGAGAAACTTTCTTGCCATCTTTTCTTTTTTTCATCCTTTGAACTTTGTAGGGAGGGACGTGTGGAGTGGGGTTGTCCTATCCTGTCTTGGCTGATGTAGACTAGACATGCATTTTTTATAAATTTGTATTAATTATAAAGGAAAGCTGAAAATATTTGCTGGGGAGATGGGGCAATGGCATGGTGGCTGTGACTGTCAACTTGACAGAATTCAGAATTATTTAGGAGACACCTCTCTGGGCATGTGTGTAAGGTATTAATGGATGAAGTGAGCTTCTGGCAAGCACCAGAGAAATTATTGAGATTAGGTTAATTGAAGTAGGTAAATCCATCTCAACTGTGGGCGGCACCATTCTGTGGGTTCCAGTCCCAGAGTGAATAAGTTGGAGAAAGCAAGCTAAGCAGCAGCGGTCATCACTCTCCAGTGTAACCGGTTCCTGCCAGCTCCTCTCCACCAGGCCTTCTCTAGCTCTGTAGACAGTACCCTCTAACTGTGAGACAAAATAAACTTTTTCTTAAGTTGATCTTGAGGCGTATTTGATCACTCCAAGGGGTGGGGCATAACCTACATAGAGGAAAACCGCTTGCAGGGCAAGCAGGTGCACTTCAGTTCCCATCCCAGAACCTAAATGAAAGCTGAGCATCATCCTATCTTACGTCATGCATCAGAAGAACAGGTCTAGGGAGGCAAAGGCAGGTGGAATCTGAGAGCTCATTGGCCAGCCTGTCCAGCCAAAATGTTGAGTTTCAGGTTCACTGAAAGACTTGCTCTCCAAAGAGCAAGGTGAACAGGAATAGCAGACAGTACCAGGCTCCAACCTCCGTATGTTCACACAGGGGCAAGTGCACCTGCACACACACATGAGCACACCACATGTATTCATGCACATGAGTGCACACAGAAAAAGAAAAGGATTATTATTGTACAACACAAAGCCTTAAATCTTAGATAAAATCATTGTTTTTCTCTAAAATAAAATCTCAAATCAAGCACCGGTGGATGGTTCTGTGATTTAAGGTATTTTTTGCCTAACATAGCAATCAGATTTCTGTCCCTGAAACCTACGTTGTGGAGAATGAGAAACAAGCTCCTCAGGTTGTCCTCTGACCTCCATATATGGGCTATGGCATGCACATACAAAATTAATAGATAAATGTCATCAAAGTGTTTACCCTCAAATAAAAAAAAAAAACAGCTTCACGATCCATTGTTAAGACTGGGAAAAGGAACAGTGCAGCAAAAGCCAGGATCTCACCTGCATACAGAGGAAATTGCACTTCTTAAAAGCATAGTTTGAATTTAGTGCTCACTAAAGCTTAATGAGTTCCTATTTCATGATCTGGAAAGATAAACCATTAAAGTCCCATAGATACGTCTTTTTAGTATATACAGTGCTCCAGAAATCAATGAGACACTTAGAAAACTAAACAGGAACATCCTTTACTTATGGAAAACAGGATAAAATAATGCTAAAATTAATCGCCTTGCATTGTTCTGGATGAGAATAGAATGACCCATCCTACCACCATCAACAGTGAATACAGACTGATCAAGCTCGCTCTCTTTTCCCTGCTGTTTCTAAGAGCCAGGCATTCCCACAGAAAGGGCGCTTCGAACATTCTTGTGTATGTCATTTCTGGGGCAGGGGAGGTCCTGTTTGAAACAGATAAAATATCAAACTGGCACCAATTATAAACAAACTACTGTGTCTTAATATTAAACCAGAAATTCCTGGTTCACTGATGCATGACTTACTTTCCTTGGGTTAGGGAGAAAAAAAAAGACAAGCGGTATATAAGAAAAAAATGGGGAAATTTTCATAACGTGTCTGGCACCAATTCACAAGTGTGATAATTGAAGAACTGTAACGACACATACGTTTACTCTGATCCAAACTTCAGGCCGGGCCCAGTAGATTGTCAGGAGATGGGGAATGGTTGGAGGGAAAGATAAAGTGAGGAAAAGATGTGAAAGCAAAGTAGAGACCTATTTGAATAGTTACTTATTCAAAGCCCACTGTTCCAGGACCGGGTCAGCTCAAACAAGATGCAACACTGTCTCTAAACTTCTCAAGTTTTGTCCTTGTGACAGTGGGAAACTGATCAGCAGGTGCCTCCTTGTTCTTCTAATAAGAACACAGATTCCTTAATTAAAGTTACCTAAAACTTGGGGAAATTATTCAGTACACAGGATTTGCCAAATATCCCTGAGTTTCATATAGTCTTAAGATGAAATATAAAGGATCAAGACATCCCCTAATCCGTGATTTTCCTGATAAAGTCATCTAAACAAGCCAAGCCATTGTGAGGAAAATAGACGAGGCCTGGCAAACAGACAAAATTTGAAAGTTGTTTTTTAGGGGTCTCTTGATGGGATTACACATCCTAATTGCATTGGAATTTTGATAACTGATTAGTTTGAAAAATGTTAAAGAACAGACAAAATCCTTAAGCTTAACTTCTTTCCTTCCTTCCATCCACCCTTCTATCCTTCCTTCCTTCCTTCCTTTCTTTCTTTTCTTTCTTTCTCTTTCCCTCTCTCTTTCTCTCTCTCCTGGAACTCGCTCTGTAGACCAGGATGGCCTTGAACTCACAGAGATCTGCCTGCCTTTGCCTCCCAATGGTGAGTTTAAAGGTGTGCTCTACCACTGTCCAGCTCCAAGCTTAAATTTATATATTTGTGTGTCTGTGTGTGTTGGACTTCATTTTTTATAGACACGAAGCTGTTTCACAATTAAAAAAACAGGGTTTCTGATAAATTATTAGTATAATTTCAAGCTTTGTCTTAGCCATGGCCTTACTAATGCACAGAAGGGCCTCCAGTTCTCCCCATTTGTGTGACATTATTCATTATTGTTAAATTAGACCCAGGAAGGCGGGGAAAGGTGACTTGGGTCCTCAGGGAATGTTTAGCAATGTCTGAAAACATTTGGGGTTGCCGTGGCTGGGCAGAATCATCTACAGCTAGTAGGGCAGAAGCCAGGGGTGGATAAAAATTACAGGTCATGGGACAAAGCCCTCGTAGCACAGGATGATTTGGCAGAATCTGCCAATAATGTAGAGGACGAGCAAACCTCCTCTAATCCACATGCTGTAACTATCATGAGATTCTTTTAATAATAACCAAATTCCTTGAATACCCAATGGTTAAAGCTGTATGTGGGAATACAGGCCATCAGAAGACAGGTTTGTGATTTGAGGGGAAAACTGAAGGCGAAAATTGACTTTATTCATAGGAAGTTTTACAAACACATTCAAATAAGCCGCTAAAAGAACTTTCTTAGACAATGTGATGAGAAAATGCAGGGAGGAAATCCTACTCGGAAATCCTGATCAATGACTTGGTTGTACTCCGCCATTACTTTAATATGCCGTCTAAAGCTCTATCTTATTAGAAGCCAGAAAATGAAAGCGCCAGCATGGGTTTAATATGAAGCCTTGTGTCCTCTTCCTTCGAGGCTATGGTTTGGGGGCCACTGGAGAGTAATCCAACATGCTGGAAGATACACTTGTGAACGCAGATATTTAGCTCTCATGCGGTTTCTTTACTTTTTATTTCTTGGAAAAATCTATTGAGGGTAGCATCCATCTATGCTATGGGAATCATGCTGGTTTAATCCCCTTGAGGGCAATGATAGCTGCCATGGTCTAAGAATAATCCAGCAGGATGAGCAAAATCATTTTAAGGCAATGCTTAAAACAACTAAATAAATGAAAATGGTGACGTGGGCAAGAATGTCATTGAAATATACGAATGAGAGTGTCATCCAGTTCCAACCAGCGGTAGAGGGGCATAGTCAACAAGTCAGCAGGTGAGTCTTCTTGTTCTTTTCAACTCTTCATGGCATCCACCAAATCAAGTTTCAGCTTCAGAATGTCCTTTTCTAAAAATAAACATCCCTAATTTTACAAACGAATCTGTAGCTGAAACTGTCCAATAAAGGGCACATACTGATTTCACCTCTTTCTGGCCTCCTGTCTCTGCTGCCTGACAAATTCAGCACCTGTTGGCAGTGGTTCTGCCGCTTGGCCTACTGACTGCACTGAAAATGTGCAGGTTCTCCAAAGACTCGGGAGGGATGAAGCCTGCTGTGCAGCCGTCACCTGGACTGCAGCCATGCGGTTTTCTTCTCGTCATGGAAGATCTTACATTTTGAGGGAATGCAAGCTTTAGGAAAGATTAATTGGATATAAACAATCTCTTCCATATCCTAATAATCAACATGGTGGCCTCCCCTGCAGAATCCTGCCTGCAGAATCCTGCCTTCAGGAGGCAGCAATCAGACCAGTGGTTCTCAACCTTCCTAACGCTGTGACCCTTTAATACATTCCCTCATGTTGGGGTGACCCCAAACATAAAATTATTTATAAAATTATTTTGGTTGCTACTTCACAACTGTAATTTTGCTACTGTAATAAATCTGCAATATCTGTGTCTTCTGATGGTCTTAGGAGACCCCTGTGAAAGGGTTGCGACTCAAAGGATATGAAACACTAATCTAGACCCTATCCATTTCTCAGAAGTCAGCCTGCTCGAATGAATGCCGGAGAGTGAAGAGCTGAAAAAACCCTTAGTGTAAGGCCTAAGTCATCCCTTTCCATTCAAAAGAAGTTAACAGAACCAGGATGCTCACGTATAAATGCGGGGGTAACCTGAGGCTCCAGTAACAGGACTACATGACGGCGTGGGGGAGGGGCCTCCAGGTCCTGGGAATCAACCCTGCCACATTCTGCACTGTTGCCACACTGCCATCTGCACACTGAAGAAACTCTTTATTTAACTATAGGAGATAGAGAATTTTAGCTTCAGAATATGTTCCCCGTTCAGCACATGTCTCTTACTGCTATCTTTGTTTGTTTCGTTTTGTTTTTATAATTTTTATTATTTCCCAAGTAGAGTTTTCTTTTCCCAAAGAAGCCTTCAAATCCAGTTCCTACACTGATTTGCTGTGTGCAGCTGGTTCTAAACCCTGCTGTACATGGCGATGCTTACTCTTTAATACTGTCTCTTGGGCCCTGGTCACGCTGCAAGCATCATCCATTCCCAAACTATATTCACCAAATTCCTGTTTCCAGCAACCAAATGTGTGAGTTTACCTCCCGGTAAACCCTTTATGCCAACTCCTCCCTTCCAAGCTCCTAAGAGAGTGATCGGCAGACTCCCCTATGTACCAGGCCATGGTTTCATGCTTCTGTACACGCTGCTCCTCTGAGGGTATTGCAGAATTCGTCTGCATGTTAGCAATTCCTGAAATCTTTGAACAAAATCCCGAGTTAAGGAAAAATCAAGGGTTAGTTGTAGTTTGGAGGTAAAGGAGCAGATTTCTCCTTGGGCTATGTTGGTGCAAACTTCTAGACCAAAAGCCTCACATACCCAGTTCTGGGAAAACTGAAGGGCTGGGTGCATCCCCTGTCAATCACTATGCTTGGCTTCTAGCCTCACTAAGCAGCAGTGATGCTGATTGGATGCCTACGGTGAGTTAGGGACCAAGTAAAAGTTTAACATGAATTAACATCAAGATAGCTCTGAGGAGCAGGTGCCAAAGACATAAAGCAACAGGCAATGAAAGCAGGCTTTCCTACTCCTTACCTCCCAAGTACTTCGAGACCTCGCTCCATTTGCACATCTCCCTGGCCAATTTGCCTGCCATTAAGCACCCAGGTCTGAACTGCTAGCCAAGTAGCCCGGGAGGCCCGCTTTGCCCAGCTCCACGGAGCCAGGAGGGTGACTCATCGAGCCGCTTCCCCGAGCTCCTTCGGGCTCTGGCAAGCAACTACAGAGGTGCCTGCCCTCCCACCCAGAGGCCCGGCGGGGCGGGGCGGGGCTCGGCCAGCCAAGGACGGGAGCGGGAACCGGCAGCGGGAAGCGGCCACCGCCCGGGTAGCGCGACCTAGGCAAGGCGAGGCGAGCGGGGCGGGGCTGGGCGCCGCGGGAAGGGGTGGCCGCGCTGCCCGGGAACGGACCGGACCGACCCGAGCTGCGCAGCGCAGCGTCAGCCGCGATGGGGCTGGAGACCGAGAAGGCCGACGTGCAGCTCTTCATGGCCGAAGACGCCTACAGCCACCACAGTGGTGTCGACTACGTAGATCCCGAGAAGTACGTGGACTCGAGTCACGACCGGGATCCCCACCGGCTCAATTCCCATCTCAAGGTGAGTTTCAGCCCTACCATCACCTAGGCAGGAGGCTGTTATGGGTCTCTAACTCTCTGTAGGAGGATGTCCCTTCAAGTCCTCCCCAACAGGTCCTATTGGCACCCTGTTGACCCAGACACGCAGCCCTCGGGCTCCCTGCGCAGTCAGGAATGTTGCCCCAATTCCTGCATGCCCACTGTCATCCTAGGAAACGCTGGGAATAGTCTACCCGCTTTTCCTGCAGACTTCCCCTGTTTATAGTGCCTCTAGTCCCCCAACCCCTCTAGACAGGTTGTGTGACAGGTTGAGTGACAGGTTGGGTCCCTGTGTCTTGTCTCTACAGCTAGGTTTCGAGGATCTAATTGCAGAGCCTGAGAACACACATTCCTTTGACAAAGTGTGGATCTGCAGCCATGCCCTCTTTGAAATCAGCAAATACGTGATCTACAAGTTCCTGACCGTGTTTCTGGCCATCCCCTTGGCCTTCGTCACAGGGATCCTGTTTGCTACCCTCAGCTGTCTGCACATCTGGTGAGAAGGGACCCAGGGGTGGATCTGCCTTCTAAAGCATACTGATGTTTTTGCCACCTGCCCACTGCTCTTCCTATTTCCCGGGCCGCGTTGCAGAGAGAATGCTTGCATTCGTTTCCAAGTAGTAGCAGGACCCGAGGAAGCTTGAAGGGCAGTGTTCTTTCTTTAGAATAATAATAGTCCTGTGGAATAATAGCTGAGGGTTTAAACAGAAGGAAGCAAGGGCCTCTTTCCCCGGGTGTGATTTTTCCTTCCATGCAAGAAGGCTGCGCTGAGTACGGAGGTGGGGGCTGGAAGGCTGCTTCCTGCCCCAGGCGGCACTGTCAAGGTCCTGTTGTGACTTGTGCCTGTGGTTCTGGGCAGGTTCTTTCTTTCTTTCATTGCCTCTTATTCAGTCACCATCTGTGCTTGGGCAAAACAAGCGCCATCTCAGAGCAGAAAACCACCGCCAGTCTGACCAAGCAAGAATGGCAGGCTTTGGCAAACGGTGTTGTGGACGGTGCCACTCAGGTTTTGCCATTGGTAAAAATGGTAGTAAGGGAACCAGGTGAGCTAGGAAGCGGGGTTGACAACAATGGTGTGGCACACCTACCGTGGGTGAATGGAAGCTCAGAGTATGCAACAATAAAATAAGGCCGTTATATTATCGCTTCACCTATGATGTGCAAATGAATAGGACATCTAGTTACCAGAAAAAGAGATTTTTAAACGCTGGAAACGCGTCATGAAATGTATAGAGCATTTTAAGCGCTCAAACTTTTCTTAAGCACATTTCTTCCAGAAATATCCACTTTATTCAAAGAGTCATCCCCAGTGTCACTATAGTTTCCAGGTTGGCTCCTCAAGATGGACCCTGCGACATGTGTAATCATAGATGTCACCGTCTAGTTCGTCACTTTATATGACATTGCCACACCCTAATGCGGTCTCTGTGCTCAGTGTTAGAACTCTCGAATCCATCCCTTCTTTCAGTCTCTAGCTAAATTTAGCTACTGTTAGCCAGCTAGTTCTGCACATTGAGTCTATTAGGTGCTCTGTCTTGCTGAACAAGTACATAAAATTTTCTTCAGCTTGCCTACCGCCTGTGAGGGGGCTTTAGAAACAGACGCAAATGGTGAGAAAGCACCATTGAACAGCAATGGGGAGACTGGGAAACGAGGGTTACTTAGTTAATTTATGATAAAAATAAATCCAGATGACCAAAGGATCAACAAAGAGCACCACTGTAACCACCCGAGGTTGTAAGCAGTCACGGTGAAAGCGCCATGGATTGCCAGAGGAACTGTCCCACAGAGGCCAGGTGCAGTCACCTCATCTCTGACATTCCCACACGTGGCTTTTTCACATGCCTAAATCAACATATGCAACTGGACATCCCTAATGAACTAAAGCCGCCAATGGCATGTCTGAGCCGGTTATTTTTCCACTTTCAAAAATGTGAAAAGCCAAAGGATCCACCAGGTGTTGCGACACTGGCTCTGACACTCATTAGAAGTGCAGGTTTCTTCCCACGCCTCCTTGGTAAAAATTGGGAGAAAGGAATTTTTCATTTGCTAAATGGTGGAAAGATATTAGCAACACTACAGTGACCCAAAGGAGGCTTTTCTCCACCTGGCTTTCCTGGAGTGGGAGGAGTTTTGCATTTGGCATCCGCTGATGACTCATCAGCCCACCTTCCCTTTAGCCACATGATATGTATTATTTAACCTCAGCTTGTTTGTCAAATTGTATTCTTGTGGGACATTAATATTTAACTGTCACCTAGCTGTCATCCGGGAGCTGTGCACCTATGCTTAGATGTTACTTTGTACCTTGATGGAACATTTTTTATCATTAATGGATTACATCCCCCCCAGATAGATTAGCCAAATCAATGGGAAGCATTGTTAAAGAGTAGACTCATGTGAGCAAGACTGGGGTTTGTTTGGGGTTTTTTCTTTTTTAGTTGTTTATTTTATATTTTTTAAACATGGGATTGTTCATTGTTTAACCAAAGAAGAGGAAATAAAAAGGGACTTTTAACCAGTGACAACATCACCACACATCTGGTTTTAGATTTTTGCTTTGAATGTGGTTATTGTTTGGGGAGGCATTTGGTTGGTGGTTTTTATCATTTTGTTTGGTTGTGAGCAAAGAGGCTCACCATGTTGCTCAGGTGGGTCTTGAACTCCTGGACTCAAGGAATCCCTGTGTCTTAGCCTCTCTAGTAGGCAGAACTCCAACTATTCACCACTACAGATAGATTTTGGATTCTTTGCCCAAACACATAACAAAAACTGAAATATAAACATTGAGTTATATTGGATCTTCAGCCAAAAGTTCAGGTCTTTAGGACTTGTGGGATCATTCTGTCTGATGCTTCGGTCAGATCCACTCGCCATTTGGCAAATAAGCAAATAAATAAATAAATAAGCTAATAAATAAATGAACTGTAATCAAAGAAATATGACTGGGGCATCTATACGCTTATTTTCCTGGAACACAATGCTAACGGGTATCAGGTTGCTGTAAACACAGTGTTCAACGTCTCATTCTGGGTACTTTCGGCGCACACATTGCTGTGATAGCACAATCTTTAAGACACTGCAGTAGAAAACCAGCTGGCACTCCCTGATCTCAGGCTTTTTACCCAATGGCGGTATACAGGTCTATAGATTAAGGCGTTTGCATGAGAAGCATTTGGTTGGCAATGTCGGGCACTTGTCATCGGTCTAACTGTGTGCAGTTGTACAAAAGAAATGATTCACAACGTTGGAAAAACCTCCAATTTTATACCCAAGGATTGTTGAGCTCTCTGACACAAAGAGAGAATAACTTGAAGAAAATAAAATGTGTCAGCCATATCCAATGATGAAATCTTCCAACATGGCAACTGGATTTCATTGAATCATAAATGTTGAAGTCCCTTTTAGAGGCCAAAGATATAAGGGTTATGAAGCTAGAGAAGGATTAGCCAAAGGACGAGCACAACTAATTCAGAGTGAAGTGCATCTTTTAAAACAAACTTTCAGATATAAACTTTAGGCTTCTATTAATTTGAGGCTGTTTTTGTTAACTTATTTTCACTATATATTCTGACTTCAACATAGGTCTTTCTATTCTTATTTGTTATATGACAGTATCATGTGGACATCTTAGGGACAGGCAGTAAGACTTAGCCCTGATAACCGGTTCTGTAAGATTTCCAGTCTCTTTTTAATGTGAGGCAATGTGCGGAAGTAACATCCGGGGAGTGTAAAGCGAACAGTTGCTCAGCTATTCATCCTCTGTTTAGTTCTAAAGCGCCCATAATTAATTTTCTTATAAAATTGTTTCAAATATTTAGCCATTGGAACAAAACATCACATAAATATAGTCTATGTAGATGGGCAGTAGGAATACTTCAGCGTTCTAAAAATATACCCATCAAACACACAATCGCTGGCCCTTTGAGTTTAATGCCACAGGTCCTTAGTTAAGTCACATTTTAAGAGCAAACCAAGAAAATCGATCTCATTCTCAGCCCTCCACCACGTCATAGTAAAGAACCTCTCCAGCGCCCAAAGTTTACAACTCTTTCATGCTTCCAGGAAACACTATTCAGAGGATTACACAAAATAGTCACCTGAATGATAGAAGAATAGAAAAAAGTATCAAAAGAAAAACTATACAAATACATCTTTTTCTCTCTGAACTCCACCACACAGCCCTTGTTGGTGAGTTTAATTACTATGAAAATAACAATATGAAGCAATTCATGACACAGTGATGATGATAACATGAAACTAAACAAAATACTAAATGCGTTTCTATTCAAATCTTAATGAAAAGTAGAGTTCTAGAAGAAAAAGCAGAAATTTAAGTATCTACTTAGCAGCTTTTTGATAAATTTGAAAATCATGAGATTTGTTTCAGTACACCAGAAGCAGGAGACTCCCACCCAGCCTGGCTAAGAGGGGAGGCAAAGAGGGAGGCCACAGGAAAGGCAGGCAGGAAGTAGATCCTCAGAGAAACAGGAAGTGCTAGCAGGTTAATCTTTAGAAGCAGAGGTCTGGCAGAGAAATAAACTGCTCTGTTTATTTTTGTTTTACCGTTTCCACTAGCGTTCAACCACGAAAGAATATTAACATTTATCATCTATGTGCCTGTTTATTTTTTAAACAGCTTACCTCTTGCACTTCTTATCACTCTGGCCATTGTTCATTTATTTATTTTGAACTGTTGAACCATATTAAAGCAAGTTAAGTCATTCTTATATTTGTTCATGCGTGTGTGTCAGTCCCCTTGGTAACAGTAATTGCTAGTGGTAACACTAACAATGCTTATGTTTCCTTCTTCCCCCATGCCAGGATCCTAATGCCTTTTGTGAAGACCTGCCTAATGGTCCTGCCTTCCGTGCAGGCCATATGGAAGAGTGTGACAGATGTTGTCATTGGTCCATTGTGTACAAGCATAGGACGCTGTTTCTCATCTGTCAGCATGCAGCTGAGCCATGACTGACAGCTTGGAGCCTAAGCCCAGATGTGTGGATGCTGTACTACCTGTCGATATAGCATTAAGCTCTGCTCACTTCCCAGTTGTTATAGTCAAGAAGACTGTCAGGATGGGACCCGTGTTCAGAAATGTTCACTGACAGATCTTAACAAATAATGATTTCCCCACTATAAGCCAAGGATTTCCTATCTAATTTTATACGAGTATTAGCAACACTAGTGTAGGAGCAGACAGTTTTTGCTTTAACAGGAAACATACATTTGTGGTGGTGACAATGATAATGGTCAAGGGGCAATTTCCTCGAGCACTACAGTCATTTTGTGCATAATTGCTCATAAAAGTATGGGATTTCTTATTTTCTGTTACTCTAGGAGTAAAGCTTTTAAAATTACTTTTACAGATATCATCAAAAGGCTAGCTAGAGGTAATATATACAAACATTCTAGAAACTTCATGCAGCAGGTTAATCTTTAGAAATGCATATACCTATTACAATAACTATCAAATATAGTAAGACAAATAAATGTGAAATGTGTTCCTCTGAGATATTAGCCTAGTTAACAAGATGTTTCATTTTGCTGTATATTTTTGTACCTAATATAAGTGTTACTATAATTCAGTTGCTTTAGAATGTTTTTAATATATTTGCCATCTTATTGATCTCATATATAAATTAAGCATCATTACTGCAGGGTAGCTTTCTTTGTAAGATTATGCTGTCACTTATGAGAATTGTTGTAACTTCTTTGGAATTCAATGTAAAATGGAATGTCTAGATTTCCTGTCTATTCTTCCTAGCAAATGTTTTCTGAGCATAAGACTTGTAGTTACTTTGGTTTCCTAGGGTTTTTTGTCCCATATAGTTAGGAGTTTAATCTGTATTCTACATTCCTATGAATCTTCAATTACTCTCAAGTAATTCTGGTGCTAATTAATAATATTTCTATGACAATGGCTATCTCTAACACCTAAGTTCAATTTTTGCTACAGGGACTCATATAGAGAGAGTTAACAATTGTGAGGGTTTATAATACTAAAGTGCATGTGTAAATTAAAAAATAACAGTTACAAATTTTTAAGATGTCATCTGGTATGAACTTTGTGACCTATAAAACATTATCCTATGATTTTTCAATTGCAGAGCCCTAATTAAGTAATTCTCACTATATACTTTATGAAATTGGCATGTAAAAAAATTTCTACATTATAATTACTATAAAATTTTAAATTTGAGAATTATTATCATAACCTGAATTACCATTTGCTTAAATATCCTCTTGGGTGTCAAATATTCACTCAATGAAAATTACTAAAAATATTTTAAGATTTCCAAATCTGATCAGTATTGTGTATGGGTGATTGAATTGGAATTTTACTGCAAACTAGATTAAAAGACCATGTCGGGGAACTAAATTGTAAAGGTTATACATTTTTGAAGGTAGTCACAAAATGAACATTTTAAAATGTCCTCAGAAGGGAGGTCATAGCCCGGTAATAGCCTCAAAGTGTTGCCACTAACACAACTATGGAGATTGTATAATACTGCTTTCAAAAGTCAGCCTCATGACTTTATATTATTTTTTGTAATTTGAGATTTAAATGCTTAGATATATTGAGCAACCAAAAAACTGATAATAAAATACCAATTTAATAAATTATAAGCTTCAACTTTTTAAAATAGTTTTGGCATATTTTGAAGACAATTATGTATAATTATACACCAAAACTTTCATTTCTAATATATATGATTTCCTTTTCCTAAATAGTAGTGATTATTTTTAAATGAACATTTATTGAAACTTTTCATGAATCATTTTGTATCAAAAACTCAAGTTATGGATAGATTAAATCAAGTTAAGTATGCAAATATGTTGGTTCTTCTATCTGGGGCAGTTGGAATTCAGAGGGGAAAAGTTTCCTCATTATCTAAAATAAACATCTAAAAAAACAGGAAATGAGTTCATTGGTTTTATTATATTTTGTCTTTCTGCTGCTTACTTCATACATCTGAAACTGAAGAGTAAGAACCTTTACAAATTCAATCTAACACATTAAGACCTCCAATAAGAAGAACGTGAGTTATTGTTCCAAGATGAGTCTGTTGGGAGGAGGAGATGGGTAAACGGTTAAAGTGCTTGCCATGGAAACAGAAGGGCTAGAATTAGGATCCCCAGAACCCAGGCAGGGCTTGGCAGCCCATCTTCAGCTCTGTCTCTACAAAGACAGAGATGGGATCCTCAGAGTCAGCTGGCAGCCTAGTCTGGTCCACAAGTTCTGAGTTCAATGGAGAAACCCTGCTTCAGTGGACAAGGTGGAGAAAGACTTCCAATACCAAACCTTGGGCCTCTGCATCCATATGTATACATGCACAGCCACATGCACAAGCCTGAGCATATGAGAGAATGTGTACACACACCACAAATGCACATGAGAAAAATGAATGTTTCCTTTTCTGCCACTTGATGAGTAATATGCAGTGGCTTGCTCACACGCCAATCACCCTTAATCTTTGTAAAGTCTCATTTTACTAATCCTAAATAAACTACTGTCTCCATTCCTAACTCTTTAATGCAAAAGTAATGACAATATAAATCACATATTAAAATACCTTGAATCCCAAAGTCTGATTTATCCAAAATTATTTTTGGAAAGTAAGGATGTGAAGAATAATTGCTGATATTGGCACAGACCTTCTTGTGGTCAATTAATGTGATAATAAATCAGATATTTGGCTTTTAAAAATGTTCTTTATGGATTTAAAGAACTTTTTAAAACTATTTTTTTAATAGACACCTAAATCCCACTAACTTATTTCCAAGTCTTTCTTAGGAAGTTTACTGCCTGTAGGAAAAGACCCCTGCCCTAGAACTCAGACATATTGATTCCACTCTCAACACCACTATGACTCCTTTGGTTCACCTCCTGCAAATGGCTTAGCTTCTATGCCTTAAATTTCTTATCTGTAATAAAAAGATTGAATTAAATTAAATTAATTCTATAACAGCAAGATTTGGGTCTGTCTCTTCTTACAAATCTAGCAATTTAGTCCAGAAACATGAATAATAATAATAAAAATAAAGTAATATAGGTCTTGTCAATTACTCAGTTGGGATACTAAATATAAGTCCATAGGTGTGCTTTTCCCACTGATTAGAGGAGTCCTTTTGTAACTTTGGCTCTTTATGACTGAAATTTCTAGATTTTTATGACCTCAAATACTATTATTTTATTCCTTGAATTAACATGTTATCATATATTTTAATGAATTCAGATTAATTTGAACAACAATATCAAAGCTTTATCAGTGCATTTTAAATGGTCCCCAAAAGGCTTGTGTCCAGAAGGCTTGGTCACCTGCCTGTGGTGCTACCGTGAGCTGGTAGAACCGTTAGTTGTCTGGATCTGTACAAAACAAGTCATGTCCTTGGAAGTGTGGCATGGAAGAGGATATTGGGATCTGAGACCCTTCCTGTCCTTTCCTTTTGCTTCCTGGTTGCCAAGAAGTGATCAGTATACTCTATCATAAGTATTACACTTCAGTACAGCCCAAAGGCAACAGGGCCAAGCAATTGAAGCATCTCAAAGAAAATATGAGCCCCGAATAACCCTCTCCATCTCAAAGTTATCCCAGCTGTTTGCCAGAGCAATGGAAGCTGATTGAGAACCAGCCATCCCCATTGTCATTGCCACCATCAGCCCAGATGTCCACCAGAGCCTCCCAGCTGTCCTTACCCTCTGCTTCAATCTCTTCTCCACTCTGTGGAGATCCTGGGATTGTGGCAGCACCAAGTGCATTCAGGCAATGTTTTCTGAATGAATAACTAGGCAGATAAATACCTAAGGAGTATCTAGGGAGAATCAGGAGGAAGAGTCACATTTTATCCTCCTTTTTCATTTACAAAAGAAGTGTGAAACAGACCGATTTGGGTAAAAGTTTCCTACTTGGCTTTTAGTACTCATAAACCACTAAGGGAAAACTAAGCCTTATATAAGACATGTGAGCTGCAGTCCCTCCTTTGGGGCAGCACCAGTCTTGCTGGTTACTCTGCTGGCTGGTGTGACAAAAACCCACCCCTAGCCAATACAACTTCATGAAGGGATTATCTTGACTTGTGCTTTAGGAAGGGAAACGCTTGGTCATAGTGAGAAAGGTGTAGAAGAGGAGTATGAGGTACTAGGCCCTATTTGCAGTCAGAAAGCAGAGAGCAGGCCAGGAGGCTCAGCTAGAATCTCTAGACCCGTCCCCATAGGCCCTACTTCTTCTAGCCAACCAGTCAGGCTCCACCCCCTAAAGGTCTGTAATTGTCTACAGCTCTATCCACAGAAGACCAAATGTTCAAACAAGTGACATTCAGACTCAAGCTGGGCCTGCCTTATTCTTCATTGTCTTGCTTGATACCTATTTTCGAACCTTCAGGAACAGGGATCTCTAGAACTTGGGAGCTTGATTGTAGACATGCTTATGTGCCTTTGAGAATGGTAATTCCTTTGCTACTCCATTTCCCACTAAAATCAAGTAAAACATGATTTCTGTAAGAGTTTACCTGTTAGAAAACAGGGCCTATGCATTGTGTCATTTGAGTTCTTGGACCAATTAAACGGCAGTGAAGAGACCATGCAAATGGCTCCATTTCTGTGGTTGCAACGTTAGCACTGCACAGTGTCAGCTAACAAGAGCTTCCAGCTGTTCTGGAGGGTCGCACAAAGCAGGCAGGAGAAGAATAGATAAAGCCGCAATGAGAACTTACGGCAGCTGGTGCAATGCATCACGATACAGGACATCTCTGAAAAACAGACCAATGAGGAGGCGAAGGATGTCAGCGCACTAGAGACCCAGGCTATAGACTTAAGGAATAAGAATAATTTGGGCTCGATTCACTCAGTGTCTTCTCTCTTCACTTCTAAGTAGCAAAAGGAGCCGAAGACAGCTTCCCTCGACATAGTTTAAAGTCATTTTGTACCCTCTAGCCTTTCTCTGGGTAACGTCTGAAATGCTACCACAGGGATCTTAACTCTGAAGCTTTTTAAGTGGAAAATAGCCTCGAGTGGGGTCACATTTCAATTGACTGCAGCCTTATATTTTAAACTCCAATATGAATGGGTAGTCTAAAGGGGATATTGAACACGGCAGAAGGGATCCCAGGAAGTGCCCCGAGTACTGCATGGAGCACATACACAGACCAAGAAGAAAGTCAGGTGAGAGACACAAAGACAGACGGCTGCAATGGCACTGACCTTAACCCGTCCCGGCTCTGCTTTGGAGACCTCAGCTTCTCATTCCTAAGCGTGGCTCAGTGGAAACTGAATAGGAGTGGGGAGAGTTCAGTCCACAAAAGAGACTTCTTTTTCTCCACAAAGAAGAATTGCTTTTGTCTTATTGAATACAAATGGGCCTGGGAGGGAGCCTAGGGGCTCTGCAGGAACCATGTCCCCCAAAGACCATCCGGCGGGCAACGCTGAGGATGAAAACGGAAGCATAGCTGTGACCAGCTTGTGCCGCTTTCACCTTGCCCTGCTCCGCTGTTGACCCCAGCCATGGTGTCTGTGACAGAGAACGGATACCACAGAGCAGTCAGAGAAATCAGAGGCCATCACTTCCACAATTACCCCGAAATGGGACAAGGACACCTAGCTGCCTGCACTTGAACGCGTTATGTTACGCAGCTTGGCTGCACGGCTGGAGAAGTCATTCTGCCATTATGAGAAGAGGTAGAGGTGGGGAGGGATGAGAGGAAGAGACAAGACTCAGTGGGAAGCAGCATGTCGCCAAGGGCAAACGCTCCTCTCCGATATAAACGGAGCAGGAAGATGAGAGCAACAGGTCACCTCTAGAGTGTTCTTTTCTTTTCCAGCCTCCCAGCCACTTGTCACGGAGCACGATCCAGTCACAAAAGGGGAGAAAAGGGCAGAAGGCAGGTCCTGCTTCAGTTGCAGACAATTGCTGTCTCATCTAACTGGGGCAGTGAAACAAGGAGTCGTTTGGGAAGTTGCAGGGCAGAAGCAGGCTATTTTTCAGGGAGCCAAGTGGCAAAGAGTAGCATGGTTGTAATCCTTCATATCTGAGAGTCGCACTCTCAGTACAAGCAACGACAGGAAAGTGTACATTGGATAAGCACTTAGCAACTGGGAGCTTCATCTGAAACTTATAGCGTGGATTCTATTGTCCCTGTTTTCGAAATGATAAAAATGATGGCTGAGAGTTGAGGGATTTGCTAAAGATCACCCTTGAAATTAAGATTTGAGCCAAGAAAATCTGACGCCAAAGCTTGCATTTGGGGCAATGTCTGCTTTCCCTAGGATTCTGTGTGTGGCTTCTCCTGCTTTTTCTACCAGCATTCAGTCATGTAACCTTCCAGAAGCACGTGTTTTCATCCGAATCAATCCCAGGTCCTCAGAGGTAGGGCCTCTCCCAACCTGAAGGCTGTCCCCCAGCTCGGGCATCTTCTAATACAGCTCAATATCCTGCTTCTCTAGGTACAACCTTTTGCTCCTTTTACAATCTTCAGACTCTTACTGATGTGGGATTCCCCTCTGTATACTGTGAATAGCATTGGTTAATAAAGGAACTGCTTTGGGCTTATAGCAGAGCTATAGAGGAAGAGAACTAGGTGGGGAAAACTAAACTGAATGCTGGGAGAAAGGAGGCAAAGTCAGAAAGAAGCAATGTAGCCCTGCTGGAGTCAGATGGAACTTTAGCCAGTAAGCCACAGCCACATGGCAATACACAGATTAATAAAAAAATGGGTTAGATTAATATGTAAAAGCTAGCCAATAAGAAGCTAGAACTAATGGGCCAAGCAGTGATTTAAGTAATACAGTTTCTGTGTGATTATTTCGGGGCTAAGCAACCAAGACAAACAAGTGGCCTCCTTACTACATCTTACATTCTGCCCAATGACAGAAAATTACGTTTCAAATGCCATTATTCACAGGTAGAAATTCAAGTCCCACACAAGTTTCTCTACGATGTGTCTCAGCACAGTGATTTATCTAAACACTAGACATATTGGCACATGTTAACAATGGCATCAATTTCTGTTTAGGCTAATCAGTTCTCTAAGCAGAGCATATGTAGTGTCTTTATTTGTTCAAAAATTTCTTTTCAGAGTGTCTAACCTTTAATTGTTAACCTTTAGTTGACCTTGTCTGTCATTCTATGTTTGAAACACCAAGTAAAACATATATACATTTGTTTATTTTTCTGTCTTTGAGGATTTTATGATAATTTTCAAAAGTGGAGCTTCATTGAAGTATATGATTGTATTAATAGTTTAGTTTTATATTGTCATATAGACGTTGAATAGATGTGTACAATGTACCATTGCAACAGTAGTGCATCAGTCGTGTATTATGATTTGTTTTTAAGACAGAGTCTTACTATGTAGCCTGGCTGTCCTGGAACCCACTATGTAGACCAGGCTGGTTTTGAACTTACAGACATCTGCCTGCATTTCTCTGCCTATGAGTGCTGGGATTAAAGATATGCCCCCATGCCAGGCTGTGTATTATGATCTTGCTATCAGTATTAGTACTGTTAAAAATTTGTTCTTTCTATCAAAAGTGGCTAGCCCTCCAAAGACCAATATTTCATAAATCCTATAAAAAAACTTTTATGCAAGTCTTTTAATCTCCTCTACCTTGTAAAACATTTATGAACAACTTTTCAAATTATATTTTAATATTTATTTAATTTTTACTTTTTATGTGTATGCGTGTTTTTGTTTACACGTATGTGTGTGCATTGCATGCACACTTGGTGCTCAAGAAGGCCAGAAGAGCGTGCTAGATCTCCCAACTGAGATAACAGACATCTGTAAGCCACCATGTGGGTGCTGGAAAACAAACCCAGGTCCTCCAGTAAGTTGTCTCTATAGTCCCCTATACAAATCTTTTCATCGCTACACAAAGGCCCTGCTTATTCCAGGAACTTAAGAATCCTCAGGACCCAACCCCTTCCCCCTTTCTTTCAGGCCACATTTCAAATTAGCCAATCAGGAATAGAGTGTGAGGTTGAGCTTTAGTCAACATGGAGGAACAATCAAGATCGTCCTTGAATGAAGACTTAAAAGGCAGAGGTCATCTTAGTGTGGGTGTTGCTTGCTAGCTCAGTTTTGTTATGGTGCACCTTTTATACTACAGACATTGTCTTAGGGGGTTACATATATGCATATATGTATATATGTGTATATGTGTGTGCTTAAGTTTGTATAATTTTTTTAATTTTCTTTTTCATTTTTGCATGTGTGCATGGATGTGGGGAACAGACATGACATGGATGCACTTTAATTGTAGGCAAGGTCTCTCAAACGAGCCCAGAGTTCATCAACATGGTTAGTCTTGTTAGCCAAGTTAGGTTCTCCAGTGGTCACACATCGACCTTCTGAATCTGGAATTAAGGTGAGCCTTGACCCCTATTCAGCATTTATGCTGGTTCTGGAGATATGATCTCTAGTTCTATTGCTTGTGTGCCCCTATGTAGGAAATAGATTAACTGAAATTAGTACCCCATGGCGTAGTCTCCATGAGGCCATTGTCCATGACTGAGGGATGGTAAGGGCCCTCCTAGAACAAAGGGAAGGAAACATGGCATGCTGCTTCTTGTCATAAAACCTTGGTATCCGACTTTGAGCACGTATCAACAGTGAAACTATGAGGTGGCACAGCTGTTCGGGAGTCACCCATACTCTGCCCAGAAGGCCCAGTAAACTCATTGGTCTCGCCATGTTGTAACATTACTTTGGGCTGTCATTTTAGTGTTCATCTGGAGTGATCGGCTGCTCCTTCACATCTCCTCAAGAAAAGTTGAGCATCGCCATTTTGTAAGTATGAAAAGTAAATGAGATTTCCTAGTGGCTGTGGCCACTGCAATTTCTACATTCTTAATTTTGCACTAATTTTTCAATTGATATAATAAAACAGAACAGTACTTTGCAATAATGGTTATACCAGGGGCTGGAAGGGTGGTTCTGTGGTTAAGAGTGCACACTGGTCCTTGCAGAGGACCCTAGTTAGGTTCCCAGCATCCACATCAGGTGGCTCAAAATTGCCTGGAACTCCAGCTCTGGTAGATTCAAAGTATGGGCAAGACATATTCATATACATAATTAAAAATAAGAAATATGAATTATTCTTAACTATATTGTATAGATTCCTGTCAAAGGGCAAGGAGACTATATTGCTTAGTCTTAGCTATGACTAGATCCTATCTATTCAATCTTCTCCTCCTTTATTTCATTCCTCCTCCCCCTTCTTATTCAGTCCTGTGAACTGAATATTTTACATGTCTCTAAAGGATAAAGAGTTTTATCATTTGCTGTGGGTCAAAAATTAATTGGACTACACAACATGATTTTGGTTTATTCATAACTTTTCCTTAACTGAACTAATAAATTTATTGTTTTTCTAATTCAAATGTGTAAGGTACAATACACCAAAATAAGTAAATCACTGAATTAATGTGTTTGAAATACCAAATAGGTTTTACATGTAGCACGATTAATAAAAACCCAGGGACTGACATTGGAGTTCAACCTGAAAATTCAACCTTTTCGGAAAAGCAAAGCAGCCAACCACCAGTTCTTACTTCTACCTCAGTGCGAAATGGTGACCCTGCCTCCAGGAATCCTCAGAATGAGACTGACTGAGAGCTGTCTCCTCCCATATTTTACTCTCTAATCTTCAGGGAAGCTTTACTAATTAAAATACAAATGAAATATCACTACATTTCCCCTTTTCATATAAAATAAAAAGACTATAACTAATATAAGAAAAACTATAAACAATACGTACAATAACTATATGCAATATATACAGACAATAAATATATCAACAATGTTTAGTCCATTTGCCTTTGAAAATTCAGAGAAAATACTCCATATATATCCTATCTTAGTGAATCCAAAGTCTTGTGTATTTAAAAACAAGAGCCGGTAGCTGGATGTTTTGCTTTTCTGACCCTCAGGTTGAAGCCCAATATCAGCCCTTGGGTTTTTATTAATTGTGTTACACCTACTTAGATATATGTTCTTACAAAGCCATAGTTGTAGATCCAGTAAGATCAAAGATGGAGTGGCAGTGGGCATAGGAAACTTGGGCACAGTGATACATGAAATGAAGCCTAAGACGACCACGCAGTCTTCTTCACTGCAGATAGTCTTGCAGAGAGAGTCACAGAAACAGCAAGCATTTAGAGCCGATGACAGAAACAAGATAAGGGCTCGACTGTAGAAGGAAAGCGGCGGCGGGGCTGCGTCCCGCCACCCGCTACCCGGCTAGCTTTACCCCCGGAAATAATTACACGGAAACTGTATTCTTTTAAAACACTGCCTGGCCCATAGTTTCAGCCTCTTATTGGTTAATTCTCACATCTTCCTTTAACCCATATTTAGTAATCTGGGAAGCACCACGAGGTGTGCCTTACCAGGAGAGATCTTAACCTGCGTCCATCTCGGAGAGGAGCAGCATGGAGACTCACCACGCGACTCCCTGAAGCGTCTCTCCCACTCTACTTCCTTGTTCCCACAATTCTGTTCTGTCTACTCCACCTACCTAATTTTCTGTTCTTAAAGGGCCAAGGCAGTTTTCTTTATTAATTAACCAATGAAAGAAACATAGACAGATAACTCTCCTCCATCATTTCCCCTTTTTCTGTTTAAACAAAAAAGAAAGGCTTCAACTTTAACATAGCAAAATTACATATAACAAAACAGTTATCAAGCAAGTATTACAGTTACAATATTTAAATCTATTTTATCTTTTATCATAACTAAGGAAAGCTATAACTATCTATTTATTCTTCAACTCCATCAAAGACTCCAGAAGGATATAATGCTACCTAAGTAAACAAGAAATAAGTAACTTATAAAACTCTAGAAATGACAGAGACAACTCGCTGCCTGGACAGTCACCCAAAGTTCCTCTGTACCGTTGGGGCATCCATCTTCGGGCTTCAGGCCCACAGTATCCAGCAGACATTTCCATGAAGCAGAAAATTCCAAAGACAGTTCAGTCACTTTCTACTGTGTCCTGCAGAATGTCTCGCAGACTCTTTCATGAATCAGGAACCCCGAAAGACCATCTCACCTTTAGGCAAGTTCATCAGTCCTCTCTCTGTGGGTTCTTTGTGTCCAGTTTATGGAACAGTCCAGCCAAGAGCAGTTTCTTGCCCAAATGGCTAACAAACTCCATAAGTAGCCTCTTCGATGCCCATCTTCCTCTTGAAGTAGACTGGTGCTGCCAGGAGCAGACGTGTCTCATTGTCATGAAAAACCCTAAGTTATTAAAAACATTAAATGCCATATTCTGCAGTCTTTGAAAGATATGAAGAATGCCTATCTGAAATATATCTATGCACATCTAGAAAATGACTAACATGACTACAAGCTTGACTATTAATCGATGATTATCCATTAACAACCTATATTTCCTAATTATACATTACATTCTTTAAAATGAACTACAATCACAATAGCTTAATCAAAATCAGAAATACATATACATATAACAAATTGACCTTAAAATCTATACCAATGCAAATTATTCATATCTATATCATATCCCCCTTTAAATGTAAAAGAACATTTATAAACAATATTTGGGAATGTGGGTGCAGTTATTTCTCTCCAAACTGCTTCCTGCTGAGTGGGGGCATTGTTATTTAGGTCTTTTATGGTGTAACCTGTGTGCTAGGTTCCTCTCAGTTGGCAGTTGAGTGAAGTAATTTTTTGAAGATGTTCACAGCAACCTTTCAGGAGGGCGTGGTCTATCATACCATATTGGGATAGAAGCAATCCACAGAGTCTCGTCCTCTGTGAAAACAAAAGAAGAAACTCTTTTCCAAAGCATCATGTTCTTAGATCCAAATCCTGAAGTCATACCGTTAAGATGTCCATTCTGGTCTAGCCTGGCAGCCCATATAATGAAATGTCTCTCTGTACTTAGCTCCTTTACAGTCAAAAAAATCAAAGAAAACACAATAAAATACATAATCCAGACTCTCTGTGAATTTTCCATTTTTACGTGGCTTATTTTCACTCTATCACTTTACTTTATTCTGTCTCTTTAAAGACTTTACCCTTTTTTTTTTAAGGCATTAACTTTATTCTCTATATTTTCTTTTTCTCTCTTTTAAGCCTACGTGAGCCATTTAAAGGCCTTCTATGTCTGAATCTTTCCTATTGTGAATCTGTAATTTTTTACTATCCAGGAGCACTTCTTAAAAGGTTAAGCACTTCTTAAAAACTTAAGTTGCGCCACTTATAGGTAATACGGTACTGCCTGTTTCCAGCCAAGTCTAAACCTTAACTGCGCTGTTATCATGGTAATTATGATAGATCCTGCCTGAGCTCAGTACAGTTCAGCATGGCGGAGCAGAGCCAAAGCCGCTCCTGCCTCAGTCATTTGGTGCCCCTGGGCCGCACACAGTTCCAGGCACACAGCAGTCCACATTGGAGCCGCACTCAGCAGTTTAATTCCGAGACTGAGCATGCAGCACAGAAACTCTTTTCATCCAAGTTACAGCCAAATCAGATGCGCAGAGCACTGCGCAGACTGGAAACATCTCTCTATGGCGGCAGAAATCCGCCATGTTCTCCTGCTCGCCTAAGCCTGATTCCGCCATCTGCCCAGGTTCAGGCAGGGAGCAGTGAGCCATCGGCATGGTCTCAGAGCACTTTCTTTCCGATCCCAAGTAGGCACACAAACATCCAGTCCATAAAAGCCACTGAAATGCTTTAAAGCCAGAGTTCGCACTTGGCAGCACAGCACCAGGAAGCTGCGTTTTAAAATGACTCAGCTTTTTCTCTGCCGCTATTGCAGAAACAGAAAATCTCTCTACGGCACGTCCAGGCAAACAGCAGAAAGCTGTGTTAAACTCTCTCTCCTTTATTTAAAGCCCTCTCAGGTTAAAAACCTGAGTGGATTTAGTCACCACGTTGGAGCGCCAATCTGTAGAAGGAAAGCGGCGGGGCTGCGTCCCGCCACCCGCTACCCGGCTAGCTTTACCCCCGGAAATAATTACACGGAAACTGTATTCTTTTAAAACACTGCCTGGCCCATAGTTTCAGCCTCTTATTGGTTAATTCTCACATCTTCCTTTAACCCATATTTAGTAATCTGGGAAGCACCACGAGGTGTGCCTTACCAGGAGAGATCTTAACCTGCGTCCATCTCGGAGAGGAGCAGCATGGAGACTCACTATGCGACTCCCTGAAGCGTCTCCCCAACTCTACTTCCTTGTTCCCACAATTCTGTTCTGTCTACTCCACCTACCTAATTTTCTGTTCTTAAAGGGCCAAGGCAGTTTTCTTTATTAATTAACCAATGAAAGAAACATAGACAGATAACTCTCCTCCATCACTCGACAGAGAGCAAGAGCAAATTCGATCAACGTCAACGCTGCATGCACCACAGTCAGACTGTGCAGATGGCCATGGAATTCAGGAGCTAGTCGTGATTAAAGTATTAATAATGATAATAAAATCAGAAAATTGTTTGCATCAGCTGGAAGATACAAGTGAGCAACCAATTGAATCATCTATATGCACCCCGTTTACTCAAAGGGAAGATCATGGGGTGATCAAATCTTTAAAAATTAGATCCTTAAAAATCATGGAAGTCATTTGGTTTGATTTGCCCCAGAGGCTAATTGGAAAGTCACTAAAACATAATAATAAAAACAGTAAAGATATCTTTACTTTAAAAGGACACGGACACACGGACACACACACACACACACACACACACACATATATACGTACTTACCTACATACATGTATATATATATATATATATACACACACATACTTACCTACATACATGTACATACTTACCCGTCCACATTGAATGCTGTAGCCATAAAGAGATTCAAATAAGAGCAAAGACAAAAAGATTATGACATAATTTGTCTGAAAGAATGTTGGCAATGATTAGCACCTTCTACCAGAGGCACGTACAAAGGAGACAATGCTTTATGCTGCATGGTGAACCGGGGGGTTATGCAAAAAGAAGAAACATTCAGCATCAGAAAAGAAACTATCTTAGCCTAAAGTCTACAAATGAAGTCTCCTAAATTAGTATCCTCTGGTAAAATCACTAGGCTCGTGTGCCTCAACTGGCAGCTCACTATGCCAGGTATACTTAATGCAACTCAGTTCTTTTTTTTTTTTTTTTGGTTTTTCGAGACAGGGTTTCTCAGTGGCTTTGGAGCCTGTCCTGGAACTAGCTCTTGTAGACCAGGCTGGTCTCGAACTCACAGAGATCCGCCTGCCTCTGCCTCCCGAGTGCTGGGATTAAAGGTGTGCGCCACCATCGCCCGGCAGTTCTTTTTTTATTTTAATCACATTGGTTAATGCCCAGTGCATAATTTCTAATTTCACACCTATGAGACTAGTTTCTAGAAGAAAAAAATTGCCATTTCCCTGCAAGCAACTGCGCCAAGGTAGCCTATGGGGTCCCCTTTAGATGAGGCTTGCTGTCATTTACTCGGAAACATTCCTTTAAGAGTCCTTTACTTCCGCTTGTTGGATTGGGGTTCCCTGTCAGACACCCTGTTGGATTTCCAGAGATCTTTCTTTATTGTAAAGTTTTCTAATGTTTGTGGTTTCTGTTTGTTTTGTTTGTTTGTTTTATCCATGGTTCCCATACAGGTTAGTAGTGTTTACCGGCATGGTTCCTGCTTTTCAAATGTCTTAAAGTCTCAAGTTTCCACGCGTCCTGTCTACCACGCTCCTTAAGGACACCACCCTGTGCACTGCCTGTAGATTCTGACAAGATGCAATTCTGACTCAGTGTGTCTGGGACTTGACCTGAGATTCTGTGTTTCCGGTGATCACTCCTGTGTTACGGAACCTCTCGTTGACCCTCTGAGTGCCATGGCATCTAAAAGATGAGGGATGAGAGACATATGAGAGAGCTCCAGAGAGAGCGGTGATGTCATCCATGGCCTTGGTTCTCTGAGAAGGTACAACAGGTAATTTACATATTAGAGTCTCCTCCTCTCTATCCACTTTAAAACATATTCCTATGCCCTCACGCTCTCTGAAGTAAGCAGAGCCAACTGAAGCTAAACTGTAAAACTCACAATAAAAGACTAAACTCAGCCACCAGCCACGTAAGAGCAAGGTTCCAGTGTTGCCTTTCCTTTGGAAAGAATATTAAACTTCATTTGATTGTGAAAAGTACAGTTCCATGTGGGAACCAAACCATTTAATATCTAATGTAAAACTGCACACACATACACACACATTTATCTCTACACTATTTTAAGAATTACATATTTATCATCGAGTATCATTGCCTTGGAGGAAGTGGTGTGTAGAGACACATTTTCCCTAGGTAAAAGCAATTCCTGGTAAATAGTTTGTTTACTAGGGAAAGCACCAAAGTAAGGAGAGTTTCCTTTGTTAAATAATGAAGGATTGGCTTAAAACCAGATGTGTCTGTAAACAAAGGGCTTCCAGGGAAGACTCCTCCCAGATATTTACAGTTGCTCATGAAAAACATCAGAGTTTCATATCTCTATCACAACTAGTGCCATTTTTAGTCTTTACCATTTCATCATAATCAAAATATATGTTTGACCCAATAGAATTAAAAATAAAGTATGTAGCTTTTTAATATAATACAAAAAAAAAGCTCTGTGGATATTCCAACAGTATATATCTTAGTTCTGGTTTGTTACACTGAAGTACACTAACCCACTTCATATTATATATTGCAACATGAGTTGCAGTCAGTTCTAGATAGCATTTATGTCCAAAATGGAGTCACAATTTATTTAGCTTGGGCAGGTTAGGGGACAAAGCCAAAGTCACAATTCACCAGTCCAGCTCTGGGCTTTGGATGCACTGTCTATTTTTCTTGTCCTCTTGGACCTCAGCTCCTTCTTGGAGCAGCTAGCTGTTACAAGGAAGGAGAGAAGCCTGGAGACCAGCCTCCACAGACCAAACCATCCAACAGCAGTCAACGAGGCAGTGAATCTTACAGAAGAAATGGTAGCTCTTTAAAACCACTGGATCTTAGAGTGATTTGTTTATACAACCATGCAGTAGCAATAACTGTGGGTGATTGGTACACCCTAAAGTTAGCATATATATATATATATATATATATATATATATATATATATATATATATATATATATCAAATGTATGATAGTAAAATCGTGCTGGTTTCCTTCAGCTTCCACTTTCAGTTGGCTATTATGGTAGCATTTAGACAGCTCCATAAAGCCACAAGGACTGCTAGCCTAACGGTTACAAAGCGACCATGCTCTCAGCAGCTTTTGAGGGGACACAAAAACGAGTTCACTTTTTTCATTTGTTTGTTTGTTTGGTTGGTTGCTTTGGTTTTTGTTTGTGAAGATAGAGTTTCTCTCTGTGGCCCTAAATGTCCTAAAACTCTCTCTGCAGACCAGACTGCCTTCACACTCAGAGATCTACCTGCCTCTCCCTCCTGAGGGCTGGGACTAAAGGTGTGCCGGGATAATAACAAATTCACTCTCAGGACAGGATTTGGTGCTTTAAAGTTTTCTGGAGATCACACTGCCAGTAAATCACGAGTCAGATTGGCTTAGAACTGAGTAGGAAAAGCTTAAGAGCACTGACTGTTCTTCCAGAGGTCCTGAGTTCAATTCCCAGCAACCACACTATGGCTCACAGCCATCTCTAGTGAGATATGGTGCCCTCTTCTGGCATACAAGCATCCATGGAGACCGAATGTTGTATACATAATAAATAAATCTTTTATATATATATATATATTAGATAGAAAAAATACCTTTAAAATACTGAAAGAAAAGCTGGGCATTACATACCTATAAATTCCAGTATTTGATAGGGAGAAGCAGAGAGAACCAGCATCCTCTGATACAAGGAGTCTGATGTTGAATGATAATGGTGACAATGATAAAGATTAAACCAAGAGGGCCCCCAGCGAGGCTGCAAGTCAGACAGGGGTAGGAAAGGACATAGCAACACACCAAGTGTTCATTCAGAATGCTCTGAATTTCTGAGCAAAAATCAGAAAATAGAGAAAGAAGGCCTCCAAGGAATCTGGGGGAAAAGTTAAGTAGGGGAAGGTGTGTGAGGTGGTGATGATGATAGTGAGTGTTCAGCTAGACAGAGTCAGTGCTAAAATGCTGCCACGTCTATATACCTACATGTGACTAGCAACCTCCTGACATGTACCCTTTATCCAGAGGGCCATTAGATAATTATCAGTGTCCTGAGAAGAGCCCCAGTGTCACAACTCAAGTCTGGAATGACTGGTGAGGGACTGTGTCTTACACACACACACATACACACACACACACACACACACACACACACACGACCATTGACCACTTGTGCCAAATCTCTTTTCTAAACTAATTAACAAAGATACACTTAGGTAAGCTATGCATTTGAATGTTGGAAAAGATTGGAAAGATGTTGCATCCTGTCTGAAGATGTATTTATTTTATTTTATTTGTATGAGTGTCTCGCCTACATGCCTGTATGAGCACCGTGTGTGTGTTGGTGCCTGCAGAGGCCAGAAGAGGGCAGAGGATCCGCTAGAACTGGGGTTACAGACAGTGTGATCTACTATTTGGGAACTCAATCCAGATCCTCTGTAAGAGCAGCAAGTTCTCATAATCCTCTTCAGCTCTGAGTCATCGCCCCAACCCTATTCGGCTTCTATTAAGACCACTGATGTCACTGTACATGGTTAAACCTTCGTATTCTAACCACAGAGGAGAGATAAGATAAGACTAGATGAGAAGAGGAAGAAGACTCAGGGTACTGAGAAGGGGAAAAGGATCCCATGGCAGGATAATGAGATGGAAGAAAGGAGAACACAAAACGCAGCCAGTTCCTTATTTAGCCATGAGCAGATGCCTGTGTCCCCGAACGTACCAGGTATGGTTATTTGTCAACACAGAAAAAAGTTCATTATCCAACAAAATTTCCTCAGAAGGAAACTTCAGTTTCTTCATTAGATTATCAGTGTCCTATTCAGTTAAGTAAGTCGTAATTCACAAGCAGACGTTTAATGTTGCTCCTAACACAAAAACAAAGCAAATCGACTGCACTTTCCACTCATTTCTAGTAAATGATTTAGAGAAAGCTATTAACTTGCCTTCAAGCCTACAGCTATCTGGGTGGCCATCAGAGGAAGGGGTTGTTTACCGTCTACTCACTGAAATCTTGTACCTAAGTTAGAGAGCCCTGCATCTTTCCTTCTCACGGGATTGGAGCTGTTTCTCCCAGCCAGCTGTAACAGCCAGCATAAGAGCTGCTTGTCTTTGGTGCCTGCTTCTTGTTGAGGCAGGTTACTTCAACACTTTGTGGTTTTTCCACTCGCTAGGAATTTATCTTGGCATTGACAACACTTCACTGATCGTTAAGATGCCAAGTGCCACTGCTGATTTGACTTGGATAAGGGTTTCCCCAGTCAGGTGGCTTGGCGACATTCCCTCTGCTAGGGACTAGTTAGACATCCACTGGAGGACCTCTCCTGGAGCCCTTTCCAACACAAGAGAAACTCTCCCAGCTCCTGCTGACTTCTTCACAGCCAGAATTACTCATAGGCAGCTGAAAACTGAATAACAATAAGCGGAAACCAGTTGCTACATTTTCCCTAGAACACAGTCCGTATTGCCTTGCAGCAAATATCGATGAAAGAAAATGTATATAGCATAGGAAGGGCACTCTAAGAGATCATCTGAGTGGCCAGTGCAGGCTGCATGGAACAAAAAAGCATCTTTTTTTTCTGGGGGTTTATCATGTGCGTTGGAACACAAGTTGACTAAAGACTTTAGTAAGAAGGACCGCTTGTTGATTCCCAGCCGCCCAGCTAGCTTAGACCCAAAATAATCACACAAACTATATTATTTAAAACACTGCTTAGCCTATTAGCTTTAACTTCTTATCGGCTAGCTCTTACATTTTAATTTAACCCATCTCCATTAATCTGTATATTGACACATGGCAGTGGCTTACCGACAAAGTCTCAGCATGTCTAACTCTGGCAGCAGATCCATGGCATCTTTCTGACTCTGCCTTCTTCCTCCCAGCATTCAGTCCAATTTTCCCTGCCTACCTAAGTTCTGCCCTATCAACAGTCTAAGGCAGTTTCTTTATTGATTAACCAATAAAAGCAACACATAGAAAAGGTAATTTAGCAGAAATAAAACCAAGAAAACATGCCTTTTGAAAGATCTTTAATCTCATGGTGAATAATAGCTAGCATAAGTTATCTCTTGTTTATCATACTGACTTTCCCTGCCATCCTTAGTTAAAGCTGATCCTTTTATTTTAACAATGTATAGCTAATCACCCTTATTTGATCTGTATAATATAAGCAACTGTTGAAATATTATACCATCAGTAGTATGGTTATCACAGGCTAATCAAAATAACTAATCAAAAATGGATTGCCTTTTTCCCCATCAGCAGGGGTCCAGTCTGCTTAGGTCACTGGTCTTTTCAGGTCTTCTTTCATGATCAGTTCTCCAAGGGTGCCATTTTCTACTCTCATGCCCGTGTTTCCTCTTCCTCTTCTCCCTATCCCATGTTCTGGCTTCTTGATAGCCATTTTTAAAATTTTAAAATATCCTTTGAAGCCGGGCAGTGGTGGCACTTGCCTTTAATCCCAACATTGGGAAGACAAGAGGCAGGTGGATCTCTGTGAGTTCAAGGCCAGCCTGGTCTACAAAGAGAGTTCCCAGAAAGCCAAGGCTGTTACATAGACAAACCCTGTATCAAAAAAAAAAAAAATGAATAAAGAAATCCTCTGTCTCTTCCAGTGTCTATGGCAGTTTGTGTATGGATGTTTAGGTAAAAACATCCTATTCAGTTTGGTGTGGGTGAATTACTTTGCTTCTGCCTCTCGTTAGTTACTCAGTTGTTTAGTAAAAAGCAACTATAGTTTATTTTATTTGCAATAAAATAAAAGGAGGAATAGTCTGAAATAGAAGACGCAGGGGAGGGGTGAGTGTGTTTCTGAACAGCGGGCTGCAGAAGCCCCGGTCATGGAACACAGACATTCCTCGACCCCCTAATCTTCCTGGTCATTCTGCAGGGGTTTCTCCCCGTGCCTTCGGCCCTTCTCTTCCTATCCCATCCCAGCGTCCCTAAGGCACCCCTATCCTCCTTCAGGGCCACAAAACTGCCCTGCTCGGCCGTATTGAGGCTGGGACCCGGTGGTGAGTGGCGGGAGATCCTTTGTCTCACTCAGCTTGCTGGTGAGGGCTGGGCCTTTTGTCTGTGAGATACCTGCCGGGCAAGGAGCCATATCAAGTAACAGAAGACCCATCGGAGGTGTACCTGCCAAACAAGGAGCTCTTATCCTGTAACAGAAGATCCATCGGAGGGGTTCCTGACCAACAAGGGGCCATAATCCTGTACCAGAAGAACTATTAGAGAGCATTTGAAGGAAGAGATGGGCAGGCGCAGAGGCAAGAATCCCTCCAACAATCTGAAAAACAACATGAAAACACCCGAACATAGTGATCTTACAACAGAAGGACTGGAACACCCTAATCTAGAAGAAATGGAAAAAATTGACATTATGAAAGTGATAGAGACCCTTAAACTGGATATGAAAAACTCCCTTAAAGAAATGGATGAGAAGTATAACAAAAAGTTCGAAGAAATGAGTAAATCCGTAAATGATGCCCTGGAAAACCAAGAAAAAACAATCAAACAGGTAAGAGAAACAGTTCAAGATTTGAAAACTGAAATGGAGGCAAGGAAGAAAACACAAACCGAGGGCCGGCTGGATATGGAAAATCTAGGCAAACAAACAGAGACTACAGAAACAAGCATAACCAGCAGAATACAAGACATAGAAGAAAGAATCTCAGATTCTGAAGATACCATAGAGAAAATAAAAGCACTGATCAAAGAAAACAGCAAATCCAATAAAATAAAAGGAGGTCTACCAGATTTTGAAACTGCCATATTAGCTGTTAACTTTAAAAAACAATGTCAAGTCAATTTGTCAAAAACCATCTCCTCTCACAGTGAACCTTATCTTTCTGGGCAGGGGTACTCTAGTCCTGAGGATGCAGTTCAGTGGTAGAGTGTTTCCCTCCAGGTACAATGTACAAAGCCTTGGGTTTGATCTCAACCGGACAGAAAACTCCTCTCTGGTAACAAACTTAAACCTCCAATTAAAATTTTCTACAGTTGGAAGTATCCAAAGTGCTTATGATTATGGCATAACCGGTTGGTAGAAATTTCATTTTCATTTTTACAGAGACGGTTAATGACATTACAAGCACCCACACAGATTCCTTCCTTTTGTTTATATGTAAAGTGCTCCTTGGGCTTCCTAGAATTCTCTGTGAAACAGGGAGACAGATCAGTCCTGGGAGGTAATGGAATGTGGGCGAAGCAGGGAAGCTGCTTAGGACAGGGCAAAATTCTTTCTGCTGCTCCGGATGCCCATACTGGGCATCTCTGCAGACTCTGGTGCTCCCTCCACCCCTGCTGTGATGATGCACTGGGAAAACATTCGCTCTCCCAGGGATGCTTCTTTGTTAGTTTATAGCTGGGAAAATGTTGCCCCGGGTCTAAAATATCTGCCCAAACAGCCTAGCGCTGATGAAGGCTTTCTCACAGGCTCTCGGCTCCCCGCGGGCGCTCCCCGCCCTCTGCTGCCAGAACCTTGGGGATGTGCCTAGACCCGGCGCAGAGCACGTCCTGGCCAACTGAGAGCAGAACAAACCACTGGCGGATAGCCAAGAGGCTCCCTCCCAGCCACCGCCCCCCCGCCAGCGCCTTTTCCCCCCTATACAATACAAGATCTTCCTTCCTCAGTTCTCTTAAATCACAGCCCAGGGAAACCTCCTCAGAGCCTGCAGCCAGCCACGCGCCAGCATGTCTGGGGGCAAATACGTAGACTCCGAGGTAGGCTTGGGTGAGGGCGCGCCCGGCTCCAAAGTGCCTGCTTTTGCTATCTCCCACTCCAAATGCTCCGGCTGCTTTCCTAGCCCCAGCCCTCTCCGCCTTCACAGCACTTCTCTCCTGCTGGCACCGCTGAGGAATGGGCCTGGGTGGGGAGGTGAAGAAAAGTCAGGAATGTTTATGGCTTCCTTTTGGAGAGGGAACCAAGGAGCCCACCGGGAAAAGGAGGATCGGGGTCCTGCGTTGGTAGTCTGCCTGACTTAGAACTAAGTTTTTCAGATGGCTCCGTTAGCAATACCCCCCACGGACAAACCTCTTGCTACTGGGAGGCTGAGAGCTGCTGCTGCTGCTGCTGGTGGTGGTGTGTTTGTACTGGGGGTGGGGTGTCATTTGCCCACAGCTGAGGACAGTTCCCACCAGGAGCCTAAAGTGGCTGGCCTGGGCAGCGGCACTCCTGTCTTGCACTTAGCAAAGTTCTCGAGCACTTCAGTATGGGCGGCGGTCCGGGGGAGTTCCGAGGTGGGGAGTCTCTCCTTCTTCACAAGTGTCACCACCATTGGCAACTAGTCCCTGGCACTTAAGTGGCCTAAACGCAGAGACCTCAGTTCCCAAACGTGACTTTCGTTCAGCCTTGGGCAGATAGCCTGGGGGTAATCTAAGTAAGGGTGGGTCAGAGTGTCCTTCAGGTGAGAAGCCCTTCTAGAACATTGAGCAGGGTGAGGTGGGGGTGTCTGGCACATTCTCAGAAATAAAAGTATGTTAGATTTTGATCCACCCAATTCACCCCCGTGGCCTAAGGAAAACCATGAAGCAAAGGGGGCTAGAAGAAGGGTAGGGGACGCGGCAGGTGCGAGGTAGACGCACAGAGGGACAGACAAGATGGGACCACTGAGTCTGTCAGTATGGTTCAGTTGAAACTTAAAGATAATGGTGGAAGGGATCGCGGGACACGATTAACAGAGTCAGGGCGGGACAGTGGAGCAGGTGAGGTTATGGGGACACGGGTGGCCTGACGTAGAGAAGGGGGACAGAGTTGTCGGAAACGCAAACCCCCGGGGTTGAGGAGTCGCAGCCGCCGGGAGCGGCGGGGAGCAGGAGGGCGAGCACGGGGCTTAGCCCTGACCCCTGGCGGCAGGCACGGGAGGCAGGCGCTCCCTGCCTGGTACCGAGGGGTGTGGTGTCCTCCCCTCCGTCCTCTTAAAAAGCTTGAGGCGCCGGGAACTTTCTGTGCGCAAAGCTTCGAGGTTGAAGTTAGAGAGACTTGGAGCTCCAGGCTCCTCCGCGTCAGCCAGACTGATTCCTGACGCTTGTTTTTCTTTCTGAACTTTTCTTCCCACCTCCGTTGCCGCCCTCCCCTGGCTTGGCCGGCTGCCCTCACAGGGACATCTCTACACTGTTCCCATCCGGGAACAGGGCAACATCTACAAGCCCAACAACAAGGCAATGGCAGACGAACTGAATGAGAAGCAAGTGTACGATGCACACACCAAGGAGATCGACCTGGTTAACCGGGACCCCAAGCATCTCAACGATGACGTGGTCAAGGTAAGCCTTGGTGGCTGTCTGATTCCCACAACATTACTCTCGCGAGTAATTGTACATCCTTTTCATCACTTGGTCACACCGGGACTGTTTCTTAGGCTTGACTGTATGTGAACCCCTGCGGTCCGTTGTCAGAAATCTTGGCTAGTTCAGCAGGAATTTAGCTAAAGTGAGCTTTGTGGGAGTTCATAGACCCTCAGCCACAGGTGGGACCCCACAGTACTTGGGAAGGGAAGATGAGTGTGGCCCATTGCCACGTTAAAGTCCAGTGACAGGTCGTTTTCGTCTTGGTAAAATAATTATGTGAGACTTTGCACCACCGGTGGCGGTTAAAATAAAATGATCTTATTCCTTCAGCTAAAATAATCAAATTATTAGCTTAAAAGTATTAAGCAAGTGGAAATGCTTAACACTAATAGCCTATGCATATATTTTGTATGCATATATATTCACATAGATACAAACAGTGTTTTGGCTATAAAAACTCGGCACATGTGCAAGGCTAAGCCAATTTACCATACTGAAAATAATTTCCACCTCTTGACTTCTGGATCCCTCTAGTTAAATGTGGAAAGCCGCGTCTTTGGTGACAGCCAAGGTCAGCCTGTGCTGAGCTTTAAGGTTGGAGTTCCATTTTCCACTTTCAGGATAACTTGCTGGGATTTAAAACCCTTTACTTTCCTGAGTTGTTGGTTTAGTGGAGACTTGACACAGTGGTCTGATTTTCAATATCATTTGTTATTCAACTTTGACCCTTTCAGCAATTCCAGCTCAAGGAATTTATTGTCTGAGCCTGTGTGGGTTGAGAAATCCTGGGCTTGAGTTCTCCTTGGCAGAGGGTTTCCTCTGAGTGGCCTGGAGGGCCAAGGAAAATCCTGGCCTGGGGGTTCCACTGGGAAGCCACTGTCTGGCCCAGCCCCTAATGCACCCCGGAGGAGCCTACGGAGTTTCCACCCACAGCCTCTTATCTATGGATGGGAGGGGTTCCAGCGCAGTTTCACCTTTATGAATAATATATTTCAGAAAGAGAAACTGTTTCATCTACAACTGGAAGGAACGTGTACCTGTCAAAATGTACTCTCTTGGTTTACTGGTAAAGGGAAAAGGAAAATTGGACCGTTTTTTCTCCTGGCCGGATTGCAGAATATTTAAAACCAGCAATGAAGGCATCTCATAAACTGAAAGCTAAGATTGCTAAAAATCTGTTTATTAGCCACATTTCCTTAAAGGGGAAAGGACATTTTGCTTCTCACCCTTTTCGTGCTGGCTGCTTTGGTCAAGGAGGGGGACTTGAAGGATAAAAGCAGATTCCAGGGGTTCAGATTGGCTCCTTCCACTGAACCCTCCCTGCCGTGGCCCTGTGCTGGGAGCGGAATTCCCTGGAGCCAACTAGACTCCTGGGATGAGTCAGAAAGGCCAGCAGTGTGGATGTGGGTCTCCACACAAGCATGACTAAGTGGAGAAAGAAGGCCCCACTGGGAAGAGTCCTCAACACAGATGGGGAAAAAAGGGCGTGACAGGCTTGGAGGAAACAGCAGTTTACAAAATATCATTTCAAGGGCAAGTGTGGGGATCCTCGACTTAGAGAAAACAGAAGAGCTACAGCAATGCCTGCCTACTTTCTCGCAGAACTAGGGAAAAATCCAGAAAGTCCAGCAGGCAAGAAAAACCTACCTTGAGAAAAGGATTTAGGTGGAATCCCTAAATCCCTAAAGCCTAGGAGGATGCCTTCAAAGAACACTCCCTCAGCAAAGAGAGACCCAGGTTACCCTTGCACATTTTGCTCCTCCCCCCCCCCCCACACTACTAGCTAGAAAATTTTCATCCTCATAGAAATCTCTGATGGACAGGGTTTGGCTTGAGTGTCCCTGCTGCTCACAAATACCTTCTCATCAAAAGGAAAAGTACAATTAAATAAATCCTCTATGTAGAGAACAAATGAGGCCCAAATTTTAAGTATGGAGAACAGCATGGTGCATGGGACACATCCTTTCAGGCCTACACATCAAGTAGGGAGGCGTGGCAAGCAGCCAAAGCCTGGTGTGCTCTCCACTTGAACTTCAGTAACAGAGAGCATAATTAACCAGTCCACTGGTGACAAGAATATCAATTTAAGTCTAGAATTGATTGCCAATAAAACTGTTTTCTTACGGAGGTTTGTCATTCCACATAGTAATTTTATTTAACTGTGCTAATAAAATAAAAAAGAAAAATCTGCCTACATTTGCCCTGGCAGTCAAGGCAAAACTGAAGGACTCATTGTGGTTGTGTGTGTGTGTGTGTGTTTAAGATTAAGATTTAATAATATGTGCATCCCTTGTCTCAATGGCAGTAATAGTCTTTTTTTTTTTTTTTTTTTTTTTTTTTTTTTTTTTTTTGGTTTTTCGAGTCAGGGTTTCTCTGCAGCTTTTTTAGAGCCTGTCCTGGAACTAGCTCTTGTAGACCAGGCTGGTCTCGAACTCACAGAGATCCGCCTGCCTCTGCCTCCCGAGTGCTGGGATTAAAGGCGTGCGCCACCACCGCCCGGCTGGCAGTAATAGTCTTATCTTCTGGATTTATTTTAAGAATTAAATAACAAACATCCAGGCTAACATCCCTTGTGGTTTTATGTTTTCACTTCCTTTTTTTTTTTTACTGACATGAAGTTTTATGAGGCTCCATAGAAAAATCTTTTCATTTTATAAATAGGCAAAATATATGCTATAATAAGTAAAAGTAAATTGTATCACATATTTCAGAATAAAAGTGTTCTTAAAATAGTGATTGCCATGGACATTAACTGTCAGGAAGCTGCTGCTATAGAAAGAGCAACAGGTGAATAGAAGTCATTGAAAATACTCTGATGGAGAGGGTCATGAAGGATGTGCATGATTGGGTGGAAGAGCAGTTTGCATGCAACAGCCTAGCAGGTGCAGGAGGATGCGAGGAAGTCAGACAGGGGAGTCTTACACAGACACTTTTTAAAATATATTTTAATACAGGTAATATATATATATATATATGTTGTATTTTGAGGATATTCTCTCCCATACTCCCCTTCCATTTTTACTCCTCTCATTGTCTTCTTTGCTCCTCTAGATCCTTCCACTCCTTTTGTTTTTGGAGATCATAATTGTATCACTGCCCCCTTCCCTTTCCTCCTTCCAGCCTCTCCCATTGTAACCCCTGGCTCCTTCTCAGATTCATAGCTACTTTTCCCTTAGTTTTTGTTACATATATATATGTATACATATTTCTAAATAAATACATATAACCCGCTCAGTCTGAATAGTATTATTCGTATGTATGCTTTCAGGGCTGACCATTTGGTATTGGATTACTCGTTTGTGCACTCTTCCCTGACAAAGACAGTTTCCCCCACTCCCAGCATCCCTTGCTTCTTCATCTAGCGTCAAGGCCTCCTGGTCTTTCCCTCTTCCTTAGCATGTCTATTGATGTCATGCTTGCCCAGATCTTGTTCAGTCAGCCCTTTTGGTGAGGCTTCATGGATGTTGCTCCTCTGACATTTCTAGGAGACAGTGTTCCTCTGACTCTTAGAATCTTCCCGTCCCCTCTTCCACAACAGCCCCCGAGTATTAGGTCCAGTTGTACCGTACAAGGGCTAATATCTCACTTTGACTGGACTCTAGGGACTCATATGGCTGATGGGGAAGACAATAAAAATGAAATGGATGATTCTGATCAGACAACAGAGTTCTGAATCTCATATGCACCTTAGGAGTGTGGGTGGGCCTCTCAGACAGTCAAGGAAAGCTGTGGAAGAATCCAAGAATGGGCTTGATGTGAGAAACTGGTGTTTCGGGAAGGTGCAGGTGTGTCGCAGCCATCCTGGGTAAGCTGGAAAGAGGTGAAATTGAGGTGCGCCGTGGCTCACAGAGGATCAACCTGATTATTCAGTTTTAAAAAGCTATGAAAACAAACATTCAGTGAGAACTATTCTTCAAAAATTTGAATCTTGACCTTTCCCTAGTTCAGGACTATGTGGTACAATGGTGTCTTGTGATGAGGGGCAGTGGCAGCCAGCCATGGCTCACAGTTGGCCACACAATCACGAGAAACAACCACCCATAAATACGACAGCGTACCATGTGACTAAGCTATGGTGTTCAGTAGGTTAGGCCTGTTAGAGGCATCCTTGACTTGAAATATTTTCAGTTTATAGTGAACTTAATCAAATGTAATCCCATAGTAATTTGAGAAGTATCTGTGTTTACTCCTTGGTCCAAACATGGAAATGAAAAGGATGATCCACACACTGGGAAGGGAATCTAAGCAACAAGCAACATAATTTATGAGACCCTAATGGCTTACCAGCCCAGCTTCTAGTTTCCCCTTTTGACATTGATAGAAATTAAGAGTTAATGAAGTTTGAAATGTTTTCCACAGTTTCAAGGAGTGCTCAGAACAGATATTTTGAAATGTGTGACTACGGAAGAATAGACAAATTACATGGTTCGTCATGGATTGTTGTCACGGGGAAGAAACGAGTTTAGTGATCTTGAGATTAGCACTGAGACAAATCAGAACATCTGGGAAGAGGTCGTTGTTCAAAAGTCAAAATATATGCCTGCAACTTTCTCTCCTAAAGCAAGAATGTAATTTTTAAATGCATACATAGTTTTCTTTAATCGTGGAGCGAAGGTATGTGTGTGGTGTACAGACCATTGTCAGTGGAGTAGTCCACAAAAATTGTGATTAATTTTAGATAAGTATCACATAAAATTAAGCCACTTAATATATGTATAATCATAGCACGTTTCCAAGGCCAAGGTGGAATTCTTTTCTGTTGAAATTGATAGCAGTGTTACTTGTTTCGTTTGTTTGCTCGTTTGTTTAAGATGCTTCATAAAATGGTAAATAATGTTCTGCCACACCTGAAATCATACACAGAATTCAGGATGTCCAGCTTATAAAACCACATTGTAGTCATCCTTGATTGCAAGTTCCTACACATTACTGAGCAAAGAAAGATATTAAAAAGAGTGACATTATTCATTTCTAAGCTTATGAAGTGGTTTTAAGTTCAGTCAGCAACGATGTGTGTATGTGTATCTCCATATATATGCAAAACACTTTTTAAAAGTTGCCTTTTTATCTTCATCCCTTAATTAAAATAAAAAACAGTGGGAAATTGTCTAAACTTTGACTTTAACTGAATAAAATTGTAGATTAGTTATTATGACAAAGTACACTATATATCATTGAATTATGAAGGTTTCATGATGTGGGATACTTTCCCATTAACAGCAAGCGGTGCTGGCTACATTTGAAGAGGGTTGAGTTATGAACAGTGGGGAACAGGATCTAAAATATCCAGAAACTTCAAACGCTACCTGCTTATGTATCCTGTCCACTCAAGTGTATACAATGGCGGGCACATTTTTCATTCTTCCTAGTTTGCCCTACTTTGTAAAAGCAGTTCTCTATGACTAAATGCCAGAGAGAGCTGATTGCTAGGAAGACAAGTCTCTGTGCACTGCACTGTGGGGCTCTGGATCCTTCTATGACACTATGTTTGCAGTGGGGAAATGGTAGGGAGGATGAATTCCTAGGAAGATGGCTTATGCCGGGATGCATTCACCCTTTATTCTGCTCTGGAAATTTGTGTCTCTCTCTGTGTGTGTGTGTGTGTGTGTGTGTGTGTGTGTGTGTGTGTGTGTGTGTCTGTGTCTGTGTGTGTATGTGTGTGTGTGAGAGAGTGCATTCTATGGGATTGCTTATTATATGATACTCATTGTACATAAGATGATACGTATTATATGTGATGTTGGTGGAATATCTTTTCGAAGATGCTTTGTTTATAAAAGATTATATATGTATATATATTTGAAAAGCGCATAGTAAAGGTGCTCTCCTCTTGCACAAAGCTGTCCAACAGAGAGGCATTCAGAGACATCCTGGTACAGTGAGATTACTTAGAATCGATGTTCTTTTCTGGAGTTCTGTAAACTGTGATTAAATTGTATAAAATATTGTAGTTAATATTGAATACCTTCCTGTTGAAAATGTGAAATCTGAAGACTTAAACAGTGCATTGCCTCTTTACAAACTTTAGAGATGTCTAAGTTTTAGTTAAGGCACCAGAGTCAACAGAGGAATTCTTGAAAATTCAGATGCCTGGGACAACCCAGCTCTGTTAGGTCAAAATATATAGAAGGCAAGCCTGAGTATCTACAGTTTCAGAGCCTCAAATGATTACACTGTGGAGTCAGGTTTAGAAGAAGTTGTGCCCAAGTTGGCTTAAGGATATGTACTCTGGTTTTTTCTACCCCAAGAGAACACATGAGTCACTTCATAGAGGTTTTGTTTTTTGATTTTTTGTTTGGTTTGGTTTTGTTGGTTGGTTGGTTTTTCTTTTTTTGACATTTTCTCTGACAGAATACTATTTGAGGATCTGGAATTTTAAACCTCACCGGAGAATTTTGAAACAACATGGAGTACTCCCAAGTCAGCCTTGCTCAATGGCTTTCCATCTCTTGGGACCATTTGGGTTTAGAGCCAACTAGAATCCCAAAGACCCAAGGTAACCTGAGTGGGGCAAGCCTATGTTCCATGTGGCCCCATGGCAGACAACACTGATCAGTTGGGCAAGCTGGGTTTTTAAAAACCTTGAGCAATTATTGACGGCGCCCCCCCCCCCATGTCATACTCAGAAGTGCCTTAATTTAAAAAAAAAAATAGTGATCAAAAATGCATTGGCAATCACCTGTTACTGACTCCCGTACCTGGGATACACTAGAAATCTCTCTGCTCACTTTTCTAACAGACGGTACAAAGTTTTCACAGTCTGAGTGTGTGCTGCCCCCCTCTCCACATTCTCCAGTGTCCCACTTCTCCTGCCCTTCGTCACAGCCAGCAAGCTGCCCCATCTGGATGAGCAGATTCTAACCTCCATCTCCCATATACGAACCCATTGGGTTCTCTCCATGAATCACAGGGTTAAATAAACTGACATCCCCATCACATATTTCATCAGTGAGTCAATCAAAAGATTGAAATGTTTAACTATTTTTCAGTTAGTCCAGGAAACATAAAGCAGCATATTTTCACATGAACCATTGTTTAGGGAGGGGGAAATGGTTTTTAATTTTGTCTTAAAGGAAATCTGCATGCTCCATGAACTGGGCGACTACCAAGGGATTTAGTCTGTAAGAACAGTGTTACACCTGCAGAGAATACATATTTCCTGCCTCTCCCGGAAGCTGTGCTGATGGTTCAGATATAAAATACATCTTGCTTTCTCTATTGGACCTTGAGGAGATGTCTCTTGTTGGTCATTACTTCACAGAAAGGGAAGTACAAGCTTCCCTTTAACCATTGTTACCTGTTTTGGTAATTAAAAACCAGGCGTTTTTTTTTTAAATTTTGACAACACCTAAATATATTTTGGTCCAGTACATCTCAACAGTAATTTAAAAATTTAAATTCTGAAGCTGCATGAAGTATACAAACATTTACCGAGCCCAATAACAGCATCATACTATAGCTAATCCTTGAGAGATTCAGTGCTAGCTCTCTGTGTCTAGAAATGATCCTGAGTCATGTGTGGTGCAGATGTCAAACACAATTACATTTCTCATTTGCTGTGAATATTGAAAGATGCTGAGCCCAAATAGTGAAAAACGCAGGCGATGGGATGCAAACAAACAAAAATTTAAAAGTCTAATAAAAATCCTTGTCCCTGACTGGGCTAGACCGCACACACCCCTGCCCCAGCTTCCCTCACATTCACTTCTTTTTACACAGTGCTGCCAAGTATTTATACACGGCGCACTCGCATATGGATTTACACATTCATGCACTCATCCAGGCTCAGGCATAGCTCCATCTCCGAGGGTACAGGATTTAGGGGAGGATATGCACACAGGCCATTGTAAAATCGTGTAACTAAAGGACAGACAACAGTCGAGCACAGAGTTCTTGGCGGTCTTCAAAGTCATGTGTATGCACATGGTAGGGTTCCCACCAAGAGCATCCAGGGAGGTGAAGGTGCCTGGTGCCACCAGCAGCTTAGTGTAGCCAGAACCACATGTAAAACCACAGGCCAGTTCAGCATGGCCTTCTTCACCCCATCAGAGTATTTGTATCTTTATAGGCATTGGTGACCCACAAAGGGGCTTGGGGGCCACAGAGTCAGCTGGTGGTATATGCCCTTTGAAAGGCTGGCTACAGCCTCCTGGTGCTAACTGTGTGGATATGAGGGAGAGAAGAATGGGAGAGCCCTCTAGCACTTCCTACAGCATGGCCCAGTGGCACTTACTTCTCCAGTGGTCCTGTGAACTACATACTGTTGTTACTATCAACAGCACACCCATTTTTGCAAAAAGAAAACACGGATTGCTCAGAACCGCACAAACAGAAAGTAGAAGAGTCAGGATTAGAATCTAAACAGAGAATGCAAAAGCCTGAGCTCTTAACCACTATACTCCTCTGTAACAGGCCATACTCCGGGGAAACACAGCTGAAACAGGTGATGGCAGCCTCAGGATGAACAAGCATATGTTTCTGATGTGGTCTATGTTAGGAGTAACAGGAATATCATCGCTGTGGGGTCTGACTCCAGATCCTGGTAGGTTGGTAGGAAAGAAGAAAAACTGATGCAGAAACTTATGCACATTCCCAGATCCACACATTCCCAGGGAGGCACAGGATACTACGTTGCAAAGACCAGAGATAAGCACAAACTCCTGGGGCATCTCAGTGCGTGGGCATAGAACCAAAGGCGTTGACTCGAAGAAAGCTTTTAGAGTGCATGGATCACCCAGGTTCATGAAAGCACCTCGGGTGGGGCTCGTTCCGCTGGATGTGAAGGGTGGAGTAAACCAGAGAGAACAAGGAAGCAGGTCCCAACAAGTACAAAACAACTATTCTGAAGGTTCTCCATTTGCCTGTTTGGTCTGTATATACATACGTGCCACGGAGCCATACATTGTGGAAACAGGAAGCCATTGAGAATAACCTTCGCTAGACGCTGGTGGGAGAAAGGTCTATTGAGTTCTGCAGGGAGTTTCTCTGAGACTTCCTCTCTATGCATTACGTAGTTGTTCTAAAAAACAAATGCCAGAAACAAAAAACAGACGTAACTAGTGCGTTTCACAAGCTACATTAATCTGAGAATAACTGAAGTGTCCGTTAGTCGTGCCTCGCTGTGTGCGCACCTTACTGTCCCTTCCCTAGGTTGCAAGCAGGTAGAACATGGCTGAGGTGGGAATGTCGGGATGGATCAAGGAAAGGGCATTTAATTTGTTAGAGTTCGCTGATTGTTTTATTAATTCAACAACCTCCTTTCGAGTTTGTTCCTCAAAAAGCCAGGCGTTTTGTCTGTTTGTTTAATTTATTGTTTTGCTCTTTTGGAAAGGGTATCATTAAAACAAACAAAAAAAATAGTTACAACCAATCCCCCAAATTATTTTTTGATAAACCCCTTCTATTTCTGTAGTTAAATAGATCTGAGAATAAATTGTTCCCATACAACATGCTCAAGAAATACTTAGAAAGACCAGCTCCCCAGCAGACCCAGAGTCTATGGGGTCCCAGAATCTATGACCCAGACCCAGAGTCTATGTGGTCCCCATGCCCACACGCAGGGCTCTGGCACCCCGCATCAGCAGCTTCAGGTGCCCGTCCTTTGTGAGAGTTGGCAAGGTCTGCTCTAGCTGTTCCCTTCTCACCATTGTGGCGCTGGAAAGCTTTCCGGGCATGGTTTCACTGTTCGCTAAGAGGACGGTGCTCTCCTCTTGTTTCTTTGGAGGAGAGTGGCTCTCTCTCCCCCTTTTGTGCCTCATTTCATGTCTGAGTCCAGCAGAGCAAGGCAATGGCCCTCACTTCTATTGCTGCCCTAAACCTCCAGGTGAACCCCAGAATCAAACACCAACTGAGTCAGTCACCAGAAAATAAAGGCTGAATCAAATCAACACTCTGAACTTCCTAGACTGATTCAGTCCTGTTTGAATGAAAACACCGTTGGATCACAATATCACCTAGCTTCCTTCGTGCCTTTTATTGACTACAGTTCAAAACCTTGTACGAAAACAAAAATCTGAAACGGTGATAAAAATGGCCAAACTATCAGTCTACTAAGAGAAGGAGAGCATGTTCTATATGTATATATGCCCATACACACAGTTTGCCTGTATTTGAAGTACTTGTGTTTGCATTTTAATATGTATTTTAATGTTAATTTGATTTTTTTAAAAACTCCTGTATTAGAGGAACACAATATAATACGTCCTACTTGGGCCTTCTAGTGCTGCCCTCCTGGGCTGCCACAGATCAGCTCTAAGCTCCAGGATACCCCAAGCACATTCTCAGGATGCCACTGGCTGCTGCTTGACTTCCCCACTTCTTTCTCCTCTTTTGCCTGAACATTCTGATGATGAGTGTGCAGAGCTGGAGGCTGGCTATTCTTGCTTAGAGGATCCGAATTGTCATTCACTATTCCAATAGCAGAGACGGTTTCTTTCACCCCCAAACTGGTCTCTTATAGATCACAGATCTCTTCTTTGAGGAAAAGGTAAAAACGGAATCAGAGCAGAGAGAATGTAGAATCTGGGGATTAGATATTGCTGCTTCTTTTCTGGAGTCTGTGCCATGTGAGATGAAAGGCCGGCTTTTTGCTCAGAGATGCGACCTGTTCTCGTCTCCCGTATGGTAGATAGATTTACTAGAATATGTCTAAGAGTCACCAATTTGACTTCCAATAGGAGGCTTGGCAACAGAATGAGTGTCAAATCTCTGCAAAAATTATTCAGTTAAAATATATATAGGAAAAGGAAGTGGCATCAAGAAAGAGCTCTGGGGTGTAATGAGTATGTTAGGTGTGTGACCAGGTTTCAAACATGCAGGCCAGAACCACAATCTAAGTATATATAATGTTTTGTCAGAGCCTGGAGTAGACAAGTAAAGAGGTCTTCCTCTCACAAATGACACCCATTATGAGGACCCTATTAACATCCGTGTTTAACCCAAAATCAAAGTGACTTTGACAAATTACAGGTAGCCTACAAAAACTAATGACTACTAGAAAGCACAGTTGTATTGAAGGACTCGAAATAAAATATATAATGGGAATTATATATTAACTAAACATGAAAAATAGGAAAGTAACAAGGAACAATGGCTGTTTTCAAGAGAGCATGTGGTGTGGAAGTCAATATGCCCGTTAGAGTAGTGGGCAAGATTCCACGGCCCTCAAGGACCGTGACCTCTTTCAAGAATGACTAGTGTACACACGCCCTTACTGGATTCACACACAAAATACCTTGGCAATGAGAGATACACAGTAAGTCTGTCGGTTGCTACCGAACATTAAGCACCCCCATAATCAGGTGATGCTCTAAAGCAAGCATGATTCGTTGTCTCAAAGGAAATGTCACCTTCAAGATTCTTTGCCTTGCCATCCTACAGACAGCTTGGTCTTGAAAGGGGGTGGGGACTGTAGAGACCCTTGAAAAGAGCAAGATGCTGGTGATCAGGAGTGAAGAGAAATCCCCAGGGGAGGGGACCATTTTGGTTTGCATGATAATTTGGAAAAGACATTGGAGTGAGAGCTCTTTGTTTATTGTCAGGCTCCTGGGAGATTTACAGGACAAATATTATTCAGACAGAGTCTTTATTGAAGGAAAGAGAAGGCTACCATGATTCACTTCAAACGAAAGCAGAAAATACTTTCAAGTCATAACGGGGGTTAATTCCAGGAATAAGCCCAGCAATGTGTCGCAAGAAGCGGCTTCCTGATGGCTGCATGTTTGTTTCTTCGTCTCTACAACTTCTCAGATCCTCTACAGTTACAATTGTGTGTGTGTGATAGCCCCTACACACAGCCAAACAGAGACGTATATGAACACCTTCCTCTATTTCAGCCAAGGACCTGCTTTGCTTGGGTGAAGATCTGATGTGGCTTTGCTTTAATCAGCAATGGAGAATGGAAGTGGTAAACATCCAAAGGGAGCACGCTGGAAAATGCATGCATTGTAGGGACCAAAAGGTCAGCACGAAGCATTATCCGTGCAGCAAGTCTGCCCTCCGCGCCCTCCTACACAGCACATATTCACACTGCTGGCTGCGTGTATAAACCCCATTGTGGTAGAACCTTGAGATGTAGCCCCACGAGAGGGTGTGGCTTCCACAGAGAGGCTCTTCATCTGGCCTCAAGCCATCTGCAGAGCGTTTTAAAGCACTGCACACCAAGATGCAGAAAATATGATGTAATTGGTCTACGGCAGGGCCCAAGCTCCATGGAGTCCTTCTTTGTAGCTCCTAGATGCAGCTGATACGCAATCAGAATTAAATTAACTTTGATTTAAACTAGTGGAATTTACCAATAAAAAGCCACATGTCACAGTAAGATTTTTCACAACCATCAAGGCAGTAAGGTGTTACTTCGCTCACTGCTTATTAATGGTGTGCAGGGGTGTCTTAGCAATTTTACCAGAATATAATGTTTTCTGCTGTAGCAACTACGGGAGATAAACTTTCCATGCAGAGTGAAGCTCAGGGTACTTGCAAAATCCTGCTGGCTCCTGTCTATTTGATTATCTTTGTCTATTCTTCCCCAAGAGGATGGCCTATTGTTTGGAGCACCAAAAGGTCATCTTCAGTCCTTCTTCGTACCTGCACTGCAGCTAACAGCTCATGTTGGTTTTTCTCCTAAAAAGGCTGTAAGATTCCTGCAGTGCCCAGGCAACCGCAGAGAATCCACACCAGGCAGATGTCCCTAAGTTCTCCAGTGCCTCACAGAGAAGAGAACCCAAGTCACTGATTGACATTTACTGATGCCAGTCACCCCTCAGAGAAGAAGGGAAAACTGAGTCCGAAAGTAAATTTTAATTCTAGTTCTCTCTTGGACACGTATCTCCAATGTTACATTGGGCCTTGGAAAAGTCCTATCTACTTTTTGTGTCTATACTAATGGAGAGCAAGACAACCCTAAGTCACTTTCATTTCTAAGGATATATCCTTCAAGTAGGCTAACATTCGTGCAACAATAGAAACCCAAAAATATACAGACAAAGAGAATGGTAGACGGCATTCTCATCAACAAACAGTGTGTAGGAGTTTGTTTGTTGGTTGGTTGTTGAGACAGAGTATGTAAGTAACTATGACTGTCCTGGGACCATCTATGTAGACAAGGTCAGCCTTGAATTCACAGTTATCCACCTGCCTCTACCTCCAAAGTACTAGGATTAAAAGCTTGTGCCATCATGCCCAGCTAATCGTCAATAGTATTTTTATTATGAATTTCCTAAATTTTTCCAAATGGCTTCTTTGCTCTTAATACTGCAGCTACGGCAATTAATTAAATCATCTTGGAAAGACTGAAGTCGCTGGCAGTCTGCTGAACCCACATGTTCCACAATGCACCCTTAGTGCATTCTGGAGACGATCTGAAGCTGGCGCCACTTCACAGATCTGGACTCTGGACTTTGTGGTCTTCTCTTTTATTGTCTCCAAACTGGTCACTTGTGTGTTCCAAGATGAACCAGAAGTCAGTTCCAAAGCTGGCTACAAACCTTCACGATTTCTTTTTCCTTTTTGCAGAAAAGCCATAATTGAAGCCTTGGTTAGGGCTATGGTCTAATAAAGACCTAGCTAAATAGCAAATTTCTATGAAGCCAGCAGTTGTCAAACTCACCTAGTTAGTATGGCCCTGTTTCTGGAGTTCCTTTAAGGCCTATCTATAAGCAATGGTTCCGATGACTAGCAGGCAAAATGGCAGAGTTCCTTTGAGTCATATTTTCCTGTCGGGGAGCTATAAAGCTTGTTTCTTTCCAGCTGACATAAAATTTAGCATTTAAGGGCCCACATGATTTTAACCCCATCACTTAGCACCCCAGCTGTGTGACTCTGAAGATAAACATGAAATCACTTGAGTTCTCAGCCACCTGAGTACTCCTAGGGGACTCACTGTTCCGTATGGTGGAACCCACATTTGCATAATGCACAACACTAAATTAAGCCATCTTCTTTGCCATTAGTCAGCTCCTGTGCATGCTTTTACCAAAATTATACCTGTATTGAAAAAGAAAAAATTATATCTGTGAATTCAGTTTCTAATCCATGAGCCAGATAATAACACATTCAGAACTCTGTTCCTTCAAGGGGATATAATGAAGACAGTGGTTTCTCTTGGAAGGAGGAGGAGCTATGACTTTCAAATGCCCAGTGTAGTGGTTTGGATGAGAAATGTCCCATAGGCTCATATATTCGAATATTTGCTTCCAATGGTGGAGAATTTAAGTAGTGTGTCTTTGTTGGTGGAGGTAGTCACTGGGAGTGGGCTTCAAGCTCTCAGAAGCCCATTTCAGACTCAGATTCAGTCTCACTATCTCTCTCTGCCTTCTACCTCTGGACTGGGATGTAAGCTCAGCTGATGCTCCATCACCATGCCCGCCTGCCTGCCTGCCTCCGTGCTCTTCCCACACCCGTGATGGTCATGGAGTAACCCTTGAAGCCATAAGCAAGTCCCCAGTTAAATGCTTTCTCTTATAAGCTGCCTTGATCACGGTGTCTTTTCACAGTAATGGAAGAGGAACCAAGACAGCAACTTCACTAATTCATTCATATATTTAACAAATATGGATTTATGAACCACTATACTTCAGAAACTTAGAGTCTGCTAGCAGAAACAACATACAACACAAGAGAGAGCACAGAAAGGGGGAGATGGAGGGAGGAAGAGAAAGAAGCATACCATTAAATATGGAGTGATGAAGTAATAACCGGGTTAAAAAAAAAAAGGTTCAAGTGAGAAACCAGTGTATGGGTAGAAGGAAATCTTTGATGCAGGATGAGGCATAGAGAAGCAACCAGGTGGAGAGTGGTGGGCAAAGCAAGCCAAGCACAGCCCACATCCCACATCCCACAGCCAGTGAGAGGCTCCGCAGCAGGAATGGACTTAGGCGTGTCCCTGGGTCTGAGCCTGGGCACAGGAGATAGCTTCCTCGATTCCTGGAAATTCTAGAAGCTAGTGATCTGGAATCAGAAGGGATAACGACTCCCTCTCTTACCTACAAGCAAATGTGTATATCCTGAAGGACATTGCCCCTCCCAGGCAATGGCTCCTAAGTGAGGATGCAAAGTCAAGGTTCATGTCTATTTAATTATACTTTCTCCTTTTCGATGACCTATAGCCAGCCTTAGGACCTTGACCTGGCCCTGTTTCCTCACTTCATCTATTCTATCCTCAAAAAGCAAAAGCTTCCCAAATGTTAGCTGGGTAAATAAATGGCCCCACCAGGTCATGGCCGTGCAGACCAAACATCCCTGCAATAAACAGAGAGATTCCAGGCTACAGATCTTCCTAAACTTAAAGTAGTGCCTTATTGCAGCATATCATCCTTTCCTAGGGCAGGATTCTCAACCAGGGGCAATCGTCCCTCCCGTCCAAGGGGACAGCTGACCATGTCTGGAGACAGTGTTACCTGTCACAATTTGGAGGATGTTACTGGCATTTAGTGAGTAGACTTCAGAGACACAGATAATCATCCTGCAGTGCACCCCCACAATGAGGGCTTATATAAACCTAAATATCAACCTGCCAGTCATGCCCACGTGGAAAATCCCACTGTGAAGGTCAGGGGCTATGTCTGGGTAGTCACTGCACATAAAGCGTCAGTTCTGTACAATGGGCTGCTATTCTCCTGGCAAGGACACACGTGTGAATCCTTTCCCCGTTTTGCGAAGTAGCGTCCAGGCTTGCAGGGATCTATTTGATTCATTTTCTATTTGTTTAATAAACAGACTAAAGGCACTGGAGGGGAAAAGACTCCAGCTGTGAGGTAAAATGGACACCGTTTGCAGTGCTCCTTCAACTGAGCTGGACGGTAGGCGGCAGCGACTGCCACCAGGAAGGGCACTGTGACAACTGCAAAAGGAGCTCGTACTGTTTCAAAAGCTGTGACTCAAACAAACACATTTAGAGACTAAAGACGAGCCTGCAAATGGCAAAGGCATTTCTGCTTGTTCTATCTTGAACAAAATACAAAGAGCTTTTTTTTTATACTATGGTCATCATTCACATCTTCCCCATGGCGTACCCAGAAGCCTAAAGAATAACAAATGCCAAACCATAAACACAGAATTCGGTGAGCAAGCCAGACCTCCGGATGAAGTCTCTAATTGTGTGCTTGCACAAAATGAGGTTTCCATACATTTAGTGACGCAGGCCTTTTCCACTGGAGACACTCTAGACGGCTACGCTTATCCCTCCTTCTCTGGCGTGGTGAAGAGAAGTGAGCCTGAACAGTCACCCCGCTCTGTCCACTAACACGCAGTTGCCAGCTTCCTATCTCTGGCCCCTTCTTGGTCTATTTTTACACGGTTGTCTGTTCTCTGTCACCTGTTTGGTGACACTCAGCATCAACAAGTGGCACCAAACAGAGACACCAGAAGTCTGTGGAGAATAAAATGAACCAGGAGGTGCTCAGCCTGCTGTGTAGAGAGACATCTGCAACTAGACACTTCATGATAAGAAAATGTGAAGCTGTATCAACAAAGCATACTGGACTCCCTAGAAAGACTCCGGGCCAGCTGGCCTCAATTACATGCGGCTTTTGGTTCCCACCTGGGGTCACCCTAAAAAGGGTGCCCACCCTATATGAAGAGGTGTGGAGACACTCAGGAATCCCTAAACCCTGACATTGAAAAGGGAGACTTCTATGCATTTCCTAGGCATTCCCACCACCAAACGGTTACAAGCTGGGTGACTTAAAGCAACAGACACCCATTATGTCCAGGACTGAAGGCAAGGGGTCCGAAATCAAGGCATCAGGAAGGCCACGCTGCCTGTGAAACCCCTGTTAGATCTATGTCTTTTCCTTGTTTCTGGTGGTTTGTTGAGCATTCTCAGCAGACGGCAGACGGCAGCTGCTCAGCACAATTCCCAGCCTCCATCAACACTTGTCATCCCCCTGTGTTAACTGGAAGCCGGGGTTTTGACTTAGCTTGGAATGGGGACGTAATTCAATGCATGGCAAGATGTAAGATGGCAAAGTATAAACTAGGAGTGTTCGCCTGTGCTATCAGGCCAGGGATAGTCAGTCTACAGTGTAGAAATCTAATGTGAACCTCAGAGTACATCGTACTCTCCTGGCCAAGACAACTGGACCAGTGCTCCTGGTACATCTGGCTCTATCCTGGACATTTTCCATGTGAACCCTTAAAACATCCCTCTGGAGCTAACACCACCACACCTCATGGTCTCAGTAAGAAACCAAGGCATGGAGCTGGTTACCAAGAAGGAGGCAAATTCAGCTTCCATGTTGTTGGCGTGGATCAGCTATCACATTTCGTAAACACTACACTCACATACAATTGCATTAATCCAGGTCTCCATATTGAGGCTTTGAGAGCCTCTCTACTGGCAGCTTTGTTTTTCTTCCCCAGACATCCTGCATTCAATTCATGGTAGGAGGGATAGATGCCCAAGTACCACACACACACTACTGATTCTGATTCAAGACTCAGAAACTTGTGTTTTTACAGTATCTCCGGCAAATTCTGAAGTCTTTTAGTGTTTGAGAAACTGTCATCGGGAAGAAGGGAGCAATCAAACAAAGAGACAACAGAACGAAATGGCAGGAGACAGTGGCCCCAGAGGTTCTGGCCTGGGAAGAGCGAGATTGCTGAGGACTGAACGTGAGGGAGAGAGTTCAAGGCCAAGCTAGTGCCCAGGCTTCTCCCTGTAGACCTTTTCCTGCCCTGTAATCAACACTCCAAGCTCTTCCTTTGCTCATGCTTATCAGTTCGCTCGGTCGCATCCTTCTCCCTTGCTCCCAAGCAGACAGTCCTGGGAACTATCGAAAGACAAAGTTACTTCACATCTTCTACTGATAGCAGCAGGCCTTCAAACCAAGAACAGGCAACAATGTTCCCATCCCAGATTTACATTCCTCTGGAGTTATGGGTGGGTCACCATGGGGTTCATGTGATCGTAGGTGTTTATAACATAATCCAGATCCTCTGCCTTCAGTACCGACGGCAAGAACGCCACAGCCTCTTGCCCGGTGGTATTGGTTTTGCCCAACAAAGTCTGCCTTTGAGAAAACACATGGGAATCAGGGCAAAGTCGCTGTGCTCTGGTAACATTTAATTGTGTTCTTTCTCATCCTCGTCCATACCCACATGCTCACACAATATTATTCCGTCAGCTTCAAAGGCCTCGCAACATGTTGGAAATTTGTGTGGGAACAGAGAAGGGAGTTGGAACACACCCTCTCTGTGTGTGACTAGATTTGGTGTGCACATTAGAATTTTAGAAATATGTATCTAATTTTGAAGAAAGCATAGCATTTGTTTTTGTTGAACATAGAGTGATGGAAATACAACAGGATTTCTACTGAATGGTTTTTTTTATAATAATCATGGTAATTCCTTTTAATTAATAACCCATATTTATAGATTGAAATTAGAAAAAGGTTTTCTGAGGGTGTTTCCATTCATTTACCCATTAGCATCCTGATGTTATTCAGCATATAAGGACCCCAGAGAAGGAAGCAAGCCAGGGCTGCAAGACCCAGAGGATACAGCATCGACACATCAGGGCTGTCATTAACTGCAAGGAGCCACAGCAGGCTCCAGTACGGTTTAGCAATGAGGATAGAAAAGAAGTCTTGTTTGAAGTGAAAGCCCTGGGGGCAGGAGAAATGGTTCAGTGGTTAAGAGAAGGAGAAGTTTTCCTCTGAGGATACAAGTTCAGTTCCTAACATCATTCTCAGATGTCTCACGGTCACTTGTGTTACTCTAGGGCATGCCACACCCATTAGTATGAGTATGCTTACACTCATGACCCACAAACAGACAGATGCAAACGCAAATGATTTTGAAGAAAATTTAAAATAAAATGGAGGCCCAGAGCCAGGATTGTTGTCTTAGCACGGAGAAGGCTGAGGCATGGATCTTCAGTTCAAGACCAGCCTGAGCTCCATGAGGAGATCCTGTCTGAAATCAGAAAAGTGCCAAGCCCAGATCCCACCCCAGAGAGACCCAAGAGAGTGTTATCAGAGAATATTAGCATTTTAACACTTTTTTCCTAGAAAGACCCTCTTGCCATGTTTCTCACACTTAGAACTTCCGAAAATCAAGAACAATAACTATTACATTGTGGAGTACTCCATTTAGAAGTCTAGATTTGGTTGTCTGGGTGTGTCTTCTAGATCAAAATGGCTCTTAGTCTGTGGAGCACATCTGGTGTTCTGGCAAGGCTCTCCTGAAGAATAGAACCAATAGGAAGCATGTCTCATAGAAAAGGACTTATTGCCGGGCGGTGGTGGCGCACGCCTTTAATCCCAGCACTCGGAAGGCAGAGGCAGGCGGATCTCTGTGAGTTTGAGACCAGCCTGGTCTACAAGAGCTAGTTCCAGGACAGGCTTTAAAGCCACAGAGAAACCCTGTCTCGAAAAACCAAAAAAAAAAAAAAAAAAAAGGACTTATTAGCCCAGCTTACACCATAGGGGTTGGGTAGTCGGACAACATGGGACAAGTTGAGAATCCAGTAGCTTCTTACTGCAGAAAACTGGATGTCTCAGTAGACCCAAACAGGTGCTAGCAGCCAGGAAAATTCCTGGAGAGCTGTTTTTGTCCAGGTCACAGTGGAAGGCCAAAATTAGAACTGGATGCACTCAGGAAAGAGCAAATGCAAGCAAACAATATTGCGTTTTCCTTTGGACCTCTTCAGGTACCAACCACCGTTGGAAGGTACCACCCAAATTGAGGAAGTTGATCCTCTCTGGATATGTCTTCAGAGACATGCCCTGATATGGGTTGGATCATAAATGCTGGGATGATTTTAAATCCTGTTAAGGTAAAAATTAAGGCCAACAATCACATTTGGTTATAAGCTCAAACCATTTGAGACATATGGACAGTCTTATACGAACACTGTAGATGGTCTAATTATTTTTCTAAGATAATGTGGATTGTAGAAAATTTAAGATGTTGGATTTCATTATCACATACTTATGAATTTTTGTCTCAGGACCAAATTCTAAGAAATTAGGCATATATCCACTGTACATGTTTTTATGTAGATATGGAAGTTAAATTGTCTAATGCAAAAGACATAAAAGGAAATGATAATGTAAGAGTGATTTGTTAGCAAAATGGATTCATTGCCTATACATTCATAGCCAATTATCCTCCAATTTAGTAATGTAGAGCAAAAACACCCATCACTTACCCTTTCTGTGTAGTGGAAATGAAAGTGTGCTTTATCTAAGTGGGGGCACAAGGTGCAATGCAGCTGTTAGTATCAGATCCTCCCAAAGACAAGGTGGTGGAGGTACCATATCCAGACTTCTCCACACGGTTGGTGGCTAATCTGTTCCTTCCAAGCTATTGGACTGAGGACTTCAATGTCTCAATAGTTGATAGCCAGGGGCTGCCTTTAGTTCTTGCCCATGCCTTCCTCTTCTAAGGGAATCCAATCATGGTGGCTAGCTTCCAGCAAAGCAAACCAGAGAGCAAGAAAGGCACACAGTCAGATGTTATGGTTTTGTAAACTCTTCTTCAAAATGACACCCTTCACTTTTGAAGGACAATCATGACTTCTAGCCACCAACTCAAGCAGAGGGCATTGAAAGAACATGACTATCTGGAGCGGGATTCTTGAGAGCCATTTTTAATACTATTATATTTAAATTTCATTTTTATAGATGAAAAACACATTGCACTGCTCCATTCATAGTTAATTTGTCATTCTGATATTAATGTGAAGTAAACACTCCCTGAATTAGTTTTGGCTGCATTCTGTGGGAATGTCTAGCAATGTGGGAAGGTTGAATTCAGACATGGAACATGTTTCTAAAAGTGTACGCAGTATGCCTACCAGCAGAGATGTGTGTTCTTGGAATGAAACCTAGAGCGATGGCTTAAAATAATAGTATGTACACACCGCATAGGAGAAGTCATGAGGTCAGCATTGCTGGCGTTGTCTCCACAGCTGATCAGTGGCTAAAAGAGCATCATTTCCATCCCCTTCTCCATTACTCATTGCTGTTACTTCATGGTCATATGATGGCATCAACTTATGTAAGCAGCACATACTATCTACGCAGGATGAAAAGGATCTCCCCATGAGGCCCTGTCTTTTTTATTAAGAAATATAAAGTTTTACTGGGGGTTGGAAATATGGCTCAGCAGTTGAGAGTGCTCACTGCTCTCAAAAAGGACCAGAGTTAGATTCCTGACACCCACATTAGGTAGCTCAAAACTGCCTGCAATGTCAGGTTCAAGGAATCTGATGTCCTGTCCTGGCTTCTGTCAGCACTTGTATACATGTGCACATACTAACACACACACACACACACACACACACACACACACACAAATAAATAAATAAAAAGTAAATCAAAGCTTTCTTGAAATTTCTACCCAGCAGAAAAACTTATGTCTTATTGGTCAGAACTTAGTCACGTGTATATTCTCAACAAGCCACAAACTACTCACCAAGAAGACTAGCCTGGTAATCCCAGATATAAACTAATCATGACATAACTCTGAGGTCATGAGACCCTTCCAGTTACCTAAGTGTTTAGTACTCCCTTGGGTCAGCAGTGTGACTGTGTTGGACAGACAACAGATGGGTCTTCAGCAAATATCTTGGTAGCTGCTTTGTAATATGTTTTGCAAATACATTTAATCATGTTAATAATGTTCTAATAGATATTTCTTATATTCTAATAAAGTCAGAGTTTCCACTAACAGTACTAAAACATATATTTCCCACTGAAACCAAGTGTGAAAACATTGTTGTGCATAAACTCACAAAGGTATTTCAATTTTCCTTGACTACTTTTTTCAGAAAAAAAGATCCATATTTTGAGACAGAAAAAAACTTGACCCTTGTTCTTTAATGCTGTGTGTACATGTAAACTGCCTTTAAAATATTACCTTAAGACACATCTAACAGGATGGGATCTGCTGAGATTTATTGCATTAGTCAAACATTATCAAAACATAACAAGACAGATTGCTTTTCCTGACATCTGTTGCTAGATTTTGTTATGTTTCAGAAACAGCCAATGCTGTGCAAAGGTATTCTAGCATCATTTATAAAAATCTAGTAATATAAACTGTTGACTCCTGGGAAAGCATCCATTGAGACACAGAAATCTTGCTGAAGCACATCCCAATCTTTGATGTGTAGGTCTGCATAACAACTTTTACCAAAATGAGATGCTTCAAATGAAGCTCAATTATGCCACCAAGGATTGATTTTGTCTCCTGTAACCTAAGGAACACACTGTCACCTAGTCAATGGCAGGGCACAATTCCACACTAACCATGGACAGGGACAAGTAGGATAAGCCCCTTTGGAAACAGGACTCAAGAGTGGCCATTTTGATGGGCGGTTACTCAGTCTGATGTTTTACGCAAATAGTGCATGCCCAGGGGACTGGCAGGAAAAGGCGCCATCACTTGTCTAACAAAAGGATGCATGGGGCCTCTGGAGAGCAAGACAATGTTTAAATGCAAGTACAAGGCCAGAAGTCGTTCTTGTTGGTCACAGAGCACAGCCACGAGACTGACTGGGAACAAGTAGTGATGGCAGGCAGAAGCCAGGCGTGTTCCTGAGACTGAGTTCCAATCCTGTGTCTATCTTCTAATGAGTAGATAGCCTTGCTCTAGCCAAGACAGTGGTGGCCATTGAGTTTTGTGTTTTCAACGGGACTCCAGTTCTCCAAGGATCCTTTGCTTTATATTTCTATGAATTTTAAAATTTAAATTCCTATGGAATTCTTTTAATTTCTATGAATCTGTTCAATAACTGCACCTTAGTTAGTGGGGAAGTTTGCCCTGCTATTGCCTAGATGGCTGTTCACTTAGCAGAACTATGTTCACCTCCGTGCACTTGGAATGCAAGTCAGAACATACACTAAAGATAGTTGTTCATTCCTCATGGCTTAGCAGTTAAAAGGGCCGGTTGTGCAATCAGGGGCATCAGAATTTAGACTCCAACACCCCCCCCCCCCGTGCAGACATGCACACCAAGCTGAGAGCGCGCACACACACACTTTCTAAAAAAGTGAAAGTATCCATTTCCAGTGTTCTTCATTCTGGCTGAAGTATGAAAATTTCCTGAGCACAGTACTAAGAAGACATCTCTTAAAAACCTATGCAGAGATACTGCCAAGCCAGAGTCTTAGATGGCAGGGGGAGATGTGTGGGTGCCTAGACATGGAATAGGTACGTGAAAAGGGGGAGGGATGGGGGACCTCTGGCTGTTGGTACACCTGGGAATGATAAAATTCCCACTCTAATGCCAGCTTTTCTATAGACTCACTTGAAACCAGGGTACTGTCTGCCTCGTTTTAATCACTCTGTGCCTCAGTTTCCATTTCTATCAATTATCTTGACAGTCCCTGGCTGAGTTCCCAGGATTGCAAGAGCATACTGTTCAGAGCAATATAAATATGATCAGTTCACACCACTCAAAATATCCCTGTTAGCAGATGTCCCGACTTAAAGCGGTAATGTTAACGAGAGTCTGTCCTTCAGCAATCACAGCGTGAGCGCTTCTGGGTGCCAGTCTACCCTCATAAAAGTCAAGCACCAAGACTAGTGTAAGAGTTTGATTCCCAGCAGTGCAGAAGCAGAAGGCGTGTAGACCTGAAATGCGACACATTCCGGCTGTGCTCGCTAGCATCTGGGTGACCTGGAGCCATTTATTAACTTCCTTCAGTAACCTCATCTCCAAAAAGGGGTAAGAGCAGGCATCTCAGAGGTTTGAAGGAAGGCGATCACAAATGCAGTTTAGTCCTGTTGAGCCAGGGGTAGGTGCTGAATTCACGTCTTTCAGGGGCTGTGTCAATCCTACTTGCTTATCTAGTAAAACCCTACTCAGCCGGTGGAGGAGCTTGCCAGCGCTGTCACTTAGGGAGCACTCACCCCATCACAGGGCTTTGTATTGACAGGACACACTGTTGGAGCAGCTGGCTGTTGCCGTAGAGATGGGGGTAGAGAGGAGGAAGCATCTCTCTGGCTTTTGGCATCATCAGCCTGCCTCACTTCTGCCTCCAGCTACACTGAATTTGGCTCCACTGTCTCATCCTTTTAAGTCACCATAAATTCTTAGGACAAATTAGCAGCGTAACTATATTCATGGAATTTGTCCTAGCAAACCTGCACAAAATTCTCTGAGGTGTTTAAATATTGTGCTTCCTTCCTGTTTTCAGAAGGTACTGAAAAAGTTTCAAAAGTAGCTAACATGAGAAAAAGAATTCCCAATACGCTTGCTGAGAAAGCACTTAGATGCAGTTAAGGAAACTGTTATCAGGAAGTTTTCCATACAAACACACATTCCTAGACATCGTCCCTAATGGAATATGCTTTGCTGATACAGGCCAATTACATCTATTCACATATATGTATACACCCAGACATATACACATATTCCACTGGTCCTGAGGTCATGCTCGGGAAGGGTTAAGTATGGCAAGCCTCGCAAGCTCTTAACGTTTTCCTTTCACTACTGTGAAACACTCTTCATTTTCAAAAAGTATATTTTTTTGTAAAGTTGCTCAATATTTACCAAAACATCAGCTTCTTTCAGAATAGATGTGAGCCTCAAACCAACCTCCAATTCACCTGGTGATTCATTGGTATTTCTGTTAGAACATCATAACAGACGTTCCCTATAGTAAAAGCAATAGGTCTATTCCCTTTGTGCACGCAAAAAGGTTTGCACGCCAGGGCATTTGTAAACCGCCATTATTTAGACTTTTATCCCAGATTTAAATGTTCCTAAAAATGTTGCAGTTTTGACATCTTCAGTTTTACTTACTTAAATAATGACATCTTTAAAAAGAACAGAAAAAGGAATATATTTCGTTTCCTATTTTATTGCTTTTACAGAATTTATTATCATAACCTGTAAAATAGCCAATTATAAATAAGTATTATATTATAATTATGAATATATATATAACATCATTCAAGTATTAATGTAATTTGCCTTATATTTCCCATGTGGGGTGTGTGTGTTTGTGTGTGTGTGTGTGTGTGTGTGTGTGTGTGTGTGTGTGTGTGTGTAGAAGAAATATCAGGTGTTTCTTCTCTGAAGCCCCCCATCATTTTCTATGAAAGACAAAGTCTCTCACTGGTCTGGAACTTCACAATTAGACTAGGCTGGCCTGTTGAGCCCTGTTTGTTGTTTTTTAAGAGGGTTCTGCGGGCTAAACTCATGTCCTGGTTCTTTCTTATAACTGAGCTATTTTCCTGGCTTCTTACAAACTGTAAAAAAATACAAATGAACATTCACCTCCAAGTCTAGTTCTAAATGTGCTGAGAAAAAATGCAATGGCTATTTACAAAATTATAGCCAAACTATTTTTTTGCATATTATACTATTAGGACACTGGGCAACAGAGCAAAAGACAGAATGTTCTGGAAAATAAACTTTAAAACTGGTAATCATCATGTCCTTTTTCCAAAAGACATTTTGGTGTGCTAAATCAAAGGTGGCTCTTTGGCACTGAGCAAAGTTCTAGCCTTGACTTTGAGCTCTGGTGGCTGCAGAAACAGACAGCAGTTTGCGTGGACTTCACATGGCAGCCAGGAAGCCGTAGCCCTAGAACTTGCTAGCCTTCATGATGACAATTTGTTTTTAATCCCCTGCTTCATTTAGTTTATATAAAGTCTAAGAATTAGCTACGTAGGTGAACTGGTACCTGGAAGTGAATGCTATTGGAAAGGGATGCATTTGCGCCAGCATCCCCCTCCGTCTTTAGAAAGTCATCATGTGTCTCTTCTGTTGCAGAGTGACAGGAACCTACTGCTCCAGGTAGCTTTGAAATCCCAGATCACCAAGCTCCAGAAGCATTTGGTGACTGAAGTGCCATGTAATTGTACACTTGGCTAATTGCTTCCCAAGTGCAGTTTTTGAAGTAGTCATGATTCCTGGCCCATCTTGATTGTTACCCAAAACTATATTCCCATCATCTCGAATTCTAAAGTAAGCTTCTCTCCTGCTAGCTTAAAATGTTTTTCTTCATAATTTTCTCCTTGTTCTAATGCCACCTGTACTCCCCCAACTGTCAGAGCAGGAATTCAAATGTCATCCTTTGTTCCTCTCTTTTAAGAAACCAAATCTTCCCATAGTATCCAGAAATTATTTTCTCTTTTCTCTTGTTTCTTTCTTGTCCACCATTTTTTCTTTCTTTCTCCCCTACTTCTTTCTTCCCTTCATTTTCTTTTTACGACCCCTCTCCCATCTTGACTGTGCTATCTTCACTTGGGCTGTGCCACAGTCTCCCTGCTGGTCTCTTTCCCCCTTTTGTCCAGCATACACATTTATACACATACATACACACACACACACACACACACACACACACACACACACACACACACACACATACTCACACACATACACACACACACACACACACACACACACACACATACCCACATACATTGTCAAGTTCATCTCAAGAAACCCTATGTGGTTGTGGCCACACTTCCCGGCTCTAATATCTTCATTGACTCACAACTGTATGGAAAACAACATTTTGGCCTCATGCTCTTCCTGACGTTGTCACTGCAGTCCCCTCTGCCTGTGACACTCCCAGTCCTCAATCTTGCTTGCTCCATTTCCAGTCCTTCACTTCCTTTCCCCATCACACTCATTTCCAAAGCTCTGCTAAAGCCTCACCTCCCATCTCAACGCCTCAGCTCACCCATGACCGAACTTCCTGACATGATTCTGCTAATCCTATTTGGAAAGTCATTAACGGATTTTAAGATAGCTAGTCCTCAATGCTGTATGATTGTCTCTGAACGCAGTAAAATTATGTCACATTCCTTACATTTTACTGTGTTTTGTGTGTCCTTAGCCATGTTGCTGAGTTTTACTTTAAAGCAAGAAGTTTAAACATACTCATTTGTTCCAAAAACAGTAGGTTCTCAACCATTGACACAGTGAAGAAACACTTGTTAAAATGCTTTTGAGCTCCACCCTAGAACAATCAGATCTGAGAAGAACCCACATAGTCATGTTCCAGTAAGTTCCAAGGAAACAGATGCTGTTGGTGGCTGATAATTGTCTGGCACATGGCTGGCAAACACATCTTAGACGTTTCCATAGATCTCAAGCGTCTTCGTTTTCTACTGTTTACACTCACTGTCTGCAATTTCTTTCTTTCAGATCGACTTCGAAGACGTGATTGCAGAGCCAGAAGGGACGCACAGTTTCGACGGCATCTGGAAGGCCAGCTTTACCACCTTCACTGTGACAAAATATTGGTTTTACCGCTTGTTGTCCACCATCTTTGGCATCCCGATGGCACTCATCTGGGGCATTTACTTCGCCATTCTCTCTTTCCTGCACATCTGGGCAGTTGTACCGTGCATCAAGAGCTTCCTGATTGAGATTCAGTGCATCAGCCGTGTTTATTCCATCTATGTCCACACCTTCTGTGATCCACTCTTTGAAGCTATTGGCAAGATATTCAGCAATATCCGTATCAACATGCAGAAAGAAATATGAGTGGCATTTCAATGATGGAAGTATTCCCGATTCTTTTCTTCCTTATTATTTCTTTGGTGCCAATTTCAAGTTTCAAGTTGCTATCACAGCAGCAATTTATGAGTGGTTTGTCTTGGTCCAGAAAAAAAGAAGTCATTTGCTCAGTTTTTCCATATGTACTATTTGTCTCTTTTGAGCTACTGCATCTATTTTTGACAGTCTGAAATGTTTGAAACCCATCCCTACCCTCTCTTCTGTTTGTGGATCATTGCTCTATTGGCTAAAATACAAGCATATCATTGAAAGATAACCTGAGAAAAATAGGAAGAACTGGGGGTAGAGATGGAAAAAGGACCAACAACCTCAACTGTCTATTCTAAAATGATGATGTCCTAGAAAGGGAAGAATTCAAGGCTAAGGCCTCATGTTTAGGGACGTGGGTGCAGGTTTTAAACAGATACTTCCCAGCCATCTGAGGAGTTAGTTGCTGTCATTCTTAACCATCACAATCTAGCGGGATCTAGTAATCACTGTCAAATTGGAGACCAAAATCTTCATGCTCATGATACCATTAATGTCTTATTCATCTTGACATTTTAACCTATTATTCTGTGTGCCTGAATATTTGTTATACCTATAATAGGACCTGGGTGCCTTCTAATTTTTCATGTTTTCTTTTCTAATAGGGTCTAACTCATCCACTTTCCCTATGCCAGCAGCTTTCCTAAAAACAAAACAGAAAATCTTGCTAGTTCTCTATCCTCGCGTCTGACTCTGAGATACAGAACCTGTTGAAACTGATCTCTGTACTTGGTCATGTAGCATCTTTCTCTGTGACAAGCCTAGTCAACATCAACGCAGATTTAAAACAGGAATAAGCTCTCTTTTGGGCTGGCAGGAGCAGAAGCCAACTTTCCCTGACTGTCAGACACTGACTGAGGTCAGCATGTCTAGTCAGCCTCACTTAGCTTCAAGAGCAATCACACTTTCCTGCGTCTAAGCCGATCCATTGCTGGGATGGTTTAGTGGCTCAATACTGTGCTCCATTTTCAGCTGATCAGTCGGCCTCCAGGGAGGGCTGGCGAGAAGGAGGCCACCAGGAGGAGACTGCTGACGCTGTTGCAAGCATGACCCCTTCTACACAAAGCCCTTGCAATAGTCTAATGCTGTGATACTTGACCCCTCCCCCTGCCAGGAGCCCTTGGACTGATCCAAACATCACTTTGCTCAGAGAGAGGATGGGGGAGGGGCAGTGATAAAAGCTTGAGGCAATGTTCTTGCTGGAATAAGTTCTAGTTCTTCTGAACCCAAACTGAGGAATTTCACCTGTATACCTGAGTCCTCCAGAAAGTTGCCTACCTGAGACACCCCAAAGCTTTTTATTCCCCAGCCACCTTACAGCTCAGCCCCTGGGGATATTTTTTTTAATTCCAGGTAGGCTTTTATTTTCATTTTTATACATTTATTAGAATTCTGCCTGTTTTTTCCTTCCTCAGTTTTGCCACCCTTTAACTACCAACCTGCTGCCTACTTTGATTGTTTGCATTTAAAACAGACACTGGCATGGACACAGTTTGACTTTTAAGCTGTGTGCATAACTAAAAATGTACTATACTGCATACTTGTTTAAATGTAAAGATATTCTTTATCTTTATGTGAAGAGAATCATTTGGGAAATGACTCTGAGATTCAGTCTGTAAACTGTGTGCCCCAAGACATGTCTGTTCTTCCTAGATGCTCAGTCTCATGTAAGTCCATTGTTGGTTCAAAAGGTTACTGAACTTTTATATGCTTACTGATATATTTTACACTTTTTATGCTGCATGTCCTATAAAGATTTCAAATCTGCACAATAAAAATGTTTAACAGTTAAACAGGTATGTCTGTGTCTCTGTGTATGTTTGTATGTAGTAAGCATGTGTATAATGTGTATTTGCATGCTTGTATTGTGCTTGGGAGTGGCAAACATCTCATATATTAAAAATTAATTTAAGTGAATATTTCCAGTAAAAGTCATTGCTACTTGTGGATTACTTCAAATAACTTAGTCAAAATTTATAACTAAAAACAATGTTTTTTTTAGCAATTTACACAATGATTCGTTATCGATTAACTGGAATCCCAATAACCTTACATGAAGGATATCCATATGTTGTCTGATTCCACCTAAATTTCGATTTGGACTTCTGTGTTAAAGTTTTCCAAAGAAACAAACCAACAGGACAGAGTTATGATAAATATGGAGAATGAAATAGAAACCAAGATAAGAATAGAGAATAAGGATTTATCAGGAGGACTTGGCTTCATGGCTTTGGATACTGGCTAGTTCTAGAAGGTGAGTCAAGATGATGGGGATCCAACTAAAGCCATATGAGTCCAAGACTCCAGAAAACCTGATATTCCACTTTCCAATAATAACAGTGGGAGGAACAAATGTACCAGTTGAAAGGACCCAAGCAGAAGGGCCTGTTTCTTTCTTGAGGGAAGATCAGTCTCTTAAGATTCTTATGCCTTCCACTGACTGAATGATGTCTGCCCACGCGAATGAAGGCAACTTGCAGTATCTAGTCTAGCAATTGAAATATAACATCATTCAAACCACTCTTGAAGGAGCCATCTCATAATGATTAACCAGAAATCTGGACAACCCAATGCCCAGTCAATTTAACAAATAAAAAATTAATCAGCAAAGCTCCCATATTTAATTTTAAAAAAATCTTTAAACTTTTTTGACTAAGAAAATTTTGCGGATATCACAGGGTTCTTCTCTTTGATGAGAAAGCATAAAAGGTGGTTAGCAGGCAATTCTGCATGGACTATGAATTTACCCATCGGTTTATTTCCACTAGACACACCCTGACTATTACCACATGATCCCAACAGAAATGGGACTTCCACTTAAGGGAGAATGAGTGAAATATCCTTGGACAGGAATAAATTATCCTTCTGTTTTGTAATGTGAGTCTCTGGCTGCCTATATATGAACAAAATCACACTGCAGCTTGGTTCATCCACACACATGTATACACAAGCCAACCACATGGTTTTGGAAGACTTTGATTCCATATTGACAATAAACAGCTTCATATATCACACAATTATATAGTTCCACTTACATAAAATACATGTCAACCCAGGGCACTAGGGATCGGTCTGAATAGACCACTTATATCTTCTCTGACATGAGTACTGGTTTTTCAATATTTTGTCTTTCAAACTTTCCACATTTTGAACAGATAGGATGTGACGAAAGATGCCCTTACTGTAAAAAATGGGAAAAGCTACAAAAGCTAAGATCTGCTTTATGAATACATAAATGTATTAAATTTCTCTATATCAAAAATATACAAAATAAATGGCAAAGAGAACCAAAAACCATGTGCTTTATATGTAAAATGTGTAGTACATAGCATTATAATATACTTGAAATATAAATTCAATATCATTTCTTAAATTAAGATAATGAGCGTGGTAATAGAAAGGCATAAATAATTTACACACACATGATAATAATAATAAACTAAAAAATTTCTAGGCAAATTAAATTATTTGTGGGATTTGCTGCTAATTTTGCTTTTAAAAATGGAAAGGAGACATTTGATTAAAATATTTCATTATTTCTGATTCCCATCAGACACTTAACATTGTATACACAAAATACTTAAAACTCGTTGAGTTTGTACAACTGTCTCCATTTTCCAGTAAGATTTACAGAGTGTACTGAGTCTCTGGTCACCATAACTAATGTACTGTAGCATCTTCCACCCTGGCGTATTCACTACCAAACCTCTGTTCCTCCGCTCCTCATCCTGCTCTGTGTGGTTTCAGAGCCCCAAGGCTTCCTGACTCCTGGAGCTGGCAGAATCTCTCCATCTGCTTTGAATACAGTGATAAACAGTTCATCAGGTGAGGGTGGTTCTAGAAGACTGTTAAATTGTTACATCACTGTGGTTAAAACTGCGATAATCCCTACGTACCTAGTCTACGCACTTGAATTGAATTCACCTACACAACTTCTAACAGCCTTCTAGAGTGTTTTATCATATCCTTCCAGTTACAGAGATCAGGAAACTGTCTCTGAAGAGTCAAACAATTCACCCAAAGTCACAGAGCTGGTAACTTACAAAGTTCTAACCTGGAGAGATGGCTCAGTGGCTAAAAACACTCTCTGCTCTTCCAGAAGACCCAAGTTTGATTCCCAGCATAAGCATAGTGACTCACAACCATCTGGAACTCCAGTTCCAGGAGATCCAACATCGTTTGCTAGCCTCTGTGAGCACCAGGCATGCAAATGGTGCACAGATAGACATGCAGGAGAAACGGACATGCACATAAACTTAAACTTAAAACTGCAATTACTTCGCAGACATGCCTTTCTGTAGTGAAAGCTTTAGCAAAGGCTAGCGTGGATGTTTGATGCATCTATTTTTTTTCTGGGATAATCGCAAACACATGTTGATAGAGCTATTAAGGGGAAATACTTTCCGGCAGCTGTTGACTTCATCAATTCCACTATGCAATGAGTCATTTTAAGTTCTAGAGCTACACAGTTAAAACTGAGGAAGTGTTTTTTTTATTATGAGAAGAGTGGGAAGAGTTAGACATGGATAAAATGAAAAGTACTAACCAACTGAAGGAGGGATTGCATACTATAGAAGCTGAGTAATCCGCATGCTTAAAAAAAAAGAGGATGCATCTACCAAGTGCTTTAATGGAACAACTGAACAACTGGAGGAGGGGAAGGGGTCTAGAGACTGCATAAAGGGTAGGATTTTTTGCAACAGAAAGAAAATATTCTCTTTTTTATGTTCAAAGTGTGGCAGTAGCTGCCAGCTGGAGCTGTCCTATGAACTCCCAATAAAGAAGCCTATGGCTGAATTAATTATGCCAACTATCAATGAGTTAATACCTATTCCGGGCATTAGTCAGCACTCATTTCAAGGATATATCTCTGAAATCCCATATCATATTGCCCATCATCTTGGAAAATGTGACATTCAGTCACATGCCAACTCTCAGACCGGAGGCTGGGCAGACCGTGGAATACAAGTGAACATTTTGTGAGGAGCACAGCCAGTCTATACTGTTGTAGGTATCATTTTGGGCTTGGCAGAACTTTTCTTTTGTCTTGATGCCTTTTTAGTTACTGACAATAATAGTTTCCATTTATTGAGACCATGCTATATTCTAGGCAATATCCTACACACTTTGTAAATATCACTAACAGCCCTGCGTTTTGTACTAGCGAAGTCAAGTGAATATCACTGATCTGTGTTAAAGATTAGGAAACCAAAGCTTGGTCAATAACTCAATCTGGATCAGCCAATGAGCTTAAAACCCATGACTGTTAACTGTAAAGATTTTCTGTGTGGAAAACTCCTATTATTCTTAAAGAGTGTGCTAAAGTGTAGTTCTTTTTTAAAGTCATACAAAGGAACTGTATATTATCAGCCAGAAAAAGAAAGCAATAGTAAATGGTTAAAAGAGATTGAAACAATGTATTATTTAGTATATGATTCTGTTAACAATGCTATTTAATTTCTTCTCACAATGGGTGTTAGTGGAACAATAATTTATCATTATGGGGAATAGGAAGGTCAATAAAACAAGGTCTTTGTCTCCACGGTGCCTAATGAGGCAGGCAGCAGTGGCAACAATTGAAGATCAAGTGGATTTATATTTTGCTGTCTTCAACTGGAAAAAAATAGCTTTTTCATTAATAAAAACTTTTTAGAATAAATTATATAGCTTAATACAGTGACCTTAAAACCTTTGCCTTTAAGATTCCTGAGAACCTTGGGGTAGAGTAACCATTAATATGGAAGAATGGTCTCTGGCACTTCTTGGAAGAAAAGTTGTGGTTGAACATTTTTTGGTGCTGATTCTCAGCCTCACATTTTCTTTCACTATAACATCCCATCACCGAGATGATCTAAAAACTACTGTGTGTGTTGATGAAATAAATTCAAATCTTATACTGACGTAGATCTTAAAGGAAACATTGGTACTTGAGTTTGAAATTACTACTTAAATATATGAGTAGTAATATTTAAATTTTTATTTTATTTTATGTTAATTCTGTATGTGTGTATGTCATATGAGTGCAAGAGTCCTCTGAGCATAGAACAGGGTTTTGGATCCCTTGTTGTCAGAGTTGCCAGAAGTTTCAAGATGCCTGATGTGGGTGCTGAGAACCAAATGGGACCCTCGCCATGAGAATTACAAGCTCTTTACTGCTGAACCATTAGTGTTATGGGATTACAACTCTTGCCCTGAGTTGTAATCTTCGTATAAAGCAGGCTTGACAGAGCAGATGACCAAACACAGGAAGCATGTCTCAGAGCCATGAATAAACACCAATTAAAATATAGGATGGTGTTGCAGACTCTCACACCCTTCTTCTAACAGAAGTCAGTAATGACTGAGTGAGACAAGCAGAAAAAAATGTGGTAATGTTCTTAATAGGCCTGAGGAGGAAGTCAATTTAACAGTGAGGTTATCAACACTCAGATGGGTGTCTGAGAGGCTGTAAAATATTGCTCAAGCAATTACAAATAACATGCCAGTCTTCCTCTGGCTCGTAAGGTGGACGACAGCAATTCCTTTAGCTCTTATTTGACTTTCAACCCCAACCTTAAACAGTGCTTAAGGAAAAGAAGCAGGGAAAGATTTGAAACTCAAGGCAGAAACTCATAATCAAACCTAAGCCAACTGCAGAACCAAGCGTGACTTAGGAAAAGCCATGCCACGTTTCTTTGGAAGCCATACTACCTCGATAGGTTGTAATGGATGAGACAAGCTGGAAATTGCCAGCCAGACTCAGAACTCATTAGAATAAGGAATATTCAGGCTGTCTCTTGATATCTGAACCTAAACTTACTCTTTCTAGAATCCCAGAGTCACTTACCTGATTTTCTTAACACAGACAAGCCTTTCTCTGGCCTTCTTTTATAGAATACAACTCTTTGTGTGTTCTTCAATATGATCCAAGCCAACAATTCCTCAACTATACCTGATCTTTTAAGCTTAAGGTCTCACCAGTTGTGTTACCATTACTGCTTCTGTGTTTGGCGGGAGATATTTTATAGGTCCAAACTAGATCATAGGGTCAACTCGTCTTAGATTTGTTGTCCATCCTGGCTCTAGTCAGTTATGGGAGCACAGTGCCCAGGTTTGGGGTAATTGGGAAGTTGATTAGAAATTGGGCTATAACAGGAAAACTGGCAAGCAACGCTTCACAATCTTTACATCCAAAACACTAATCTTCCAGACTCCCCCTCGCCTTTTCATAGTCCTAATCCTCATAGTCCCTTGAGTTAGGTAGGGGTCTTAAAATCCCATTTTACAGAAAGGAAGTCAAAACCACCAAGATTAAAGGATCTTCCCAGTGCACGTGATAACTGAAAAAAAAAAAAAGTAAGAGCCTTGTCTGGCTGCTCTCTCACTAACCGATGCTGCAAAGTTTTGAAACCTACACAAGTACAGTAATGCAGCCTCTGCATCAAACGGCGAAGTAGACTCAGGCCCACAGAGAACGAAGAGCTATCAAAGGCTACTAAAGTGAGAAAACATCTTTAAATAGGCTCGTATCTCAATAGCAACAGTTTCACTTCTAGAGAGCTTCCTCCCTGTCGGTGACATTGACGTAAGCCAGAAATGAACCTGAAGGCTAAACCCTTGGCCAGGCCTGAGTGGCCATGAAGAGCTTCCCTTGCCCTCACAACTCAATAGAAAAGTAGAGTTAGTTCTCTTTAATACAGTTCTCAGAATCACAGTGCACTTAAGCCACTGCCTATGAATGAAGTGAGTTATCTCATTGGAAAGGACATAACTAGTCCATCACCTGTACAATTAAAAGGAAAGTACTATGTATGGGGAGAAAAGATCCAGCAAAAGGTTTAATAAAATGTCACTGCTCTATACCTTAAACCTGTGGGACCACTAGGAAGACTAAATGTCCCCTCCACCTGACCTCTGATGTGCATGCGTGTAAAAAGGGAGAGAGCCTCTCAGCTTTACTCAGCAGAGCACAGTGAGAGACATTCTTGGCCCGTGGTCTAACTGCCTGCCCTATGATTAATGTTGCTAAACAAATTTGTGTGTTGTTACAGTTCCCACCCTGTGGTCCACGCTCATTTAGAAAATGGAGCAAAGAGAGCCCAACACTTTGAGAATGTTTATGCAAAATTACAATAATTGCTCATTACACAATACAGCTATTGAAGTCTTTTCTGTTATTCAAGGAACAGGCATACATATTGCCTGAGAAGACAAAAGAAACTGACATAATTATGTTTGTCTCTGATAACTTTCCCAAGCAGAGAAAGTTACTATGGCTTTGGAGACCATAAGATATTTAGTCTTATCTCAAATTAGAACCTACTGGGGAAGGTAGAGGGATAGAGTCCGATTTAAAACCTCTTTGTATCTACAGAATTTAACATAATTACTAACACACTAAATAGCTAACAAAATAATGGTTTAAACTGTTGCCTGTTGGAGAATACACTGCACAGAATACCTTAGCACATGGGTGTACCACAATTACAAGTCCTTCTAAGTGTGGCATTGTACCTAGTCTCTTGGCAGCTTCGTGAGTCTTAGTACCTGCTGTTCAGTAAACATCTTATAATGGTGGAAATGGTCCACACTCATTTTTTAAAATGGAGACTTTTGAAGTTTCTTCCTTTAAGAATCACTAGTCATTGTGTTGTGGCTACTGTACACTTGGAGCACAACCAGTGTGAGAAAAAAACTAACTTCGTTTATCTCTATTAATTTGTGATTGACTCAACCACCATGGGTTATGATTAGCACTCTAGACAGAGAAGAAATAAATTTAGGATGATGATTGGCACACAGTAGTTACTCGTCTCTGAACGAGTGAATGAATATAAATGAGTGAACACACACAATCACTTCCCTATAAGCCTGCACCCTGCACTCAGCTCTCAGCTCAAGAGCTAAAGGCATTTCCTGTGCACTGATTTCCTGGGCCATGTCAATGCAAGTTGACTAGAGTATAGGGATGATATCTGTAGTTAGTGCAGATTTGTTTTCTCCCAACTCCTCCTCCAACACAGTTGTTTGTAACAGATCTAAGAAAATCAATATAGAGGATCTTCTGAGGCACGGAGGAAGGGAAATCTAGGGAGTGTCTTCTAAGGCTGAGAGGACAACATGGGTGTGTGCACACCATAGGCACAGGCAGCCTGTCCCCTGTTCTCCTGTAGCACCCCACGATGTGATGTGACCCCAATGAGGAATACCCATCTGGAGCTCCTAAGGAGCCTCGCAGTGACTTTAGCACTATGGACGAGCAGCCTGCGTCCTTGAGGAAGACACGGCTCTGCAGACCAAGTGTGTCAGCTATGGTTTGTGAGAAAGCAAACAGGGCCTTCGTGTGGCCCACTGAGGGACACCATCATGATGAAGTTTGACCTTCCCACCAGATGGGCAGAATAATGGCTTGGACCATGTTCAAGCTGTGCAGAGAAAGGAAAGAAATGCAACATTACTCACATCCTGTGTTTTAAAATAAAATCATACTGCTAACCACTTTATGAGGGCTACCTTCCATTCCACCCATGGACAGACCATGGTGAAAGGGATGTTTAACTCCTCCTCGGCCACACCCCACTCACATCCTCCAAGGGATCTGAGTACAGTGTTAAGTCAGTTACCCTGTCTTCCTGGCTGTGTTCACTGCTGCTTCTTTTGACCCATGAATGGCTTCTTAGATCAGGTGAGTTTAATCAGGGAACTGGTCTAAGAAAACATGGTCATTCATGAGTTCTCTGTTCCTCTAGTAAGTAGTGACCACTTCCTGTAGCTGCAAACAGGTGGGAAGTGGAATTCTTCTCCCCAACAAGTTTTTACTCAGTGACAAATCATGCTGATGGCCCACCTAAGAGGAAAATTGTCGCATGTTTAAATACTAAGCATAGGCTTTGAAACAATAATGTAACGGTGCACGAATGCAATGAAGTAGCAGGTGACACCCTATGAAGGTCTTGGTGTATCAACACCTCGATGAAGAATCAAGATGAACTGGTTAAACCTTGGTAGGTTGCAGGCTCTCTGGTGTGTGTGCACTTGGGGGAAGCCATGGTTGAAAATTGCTGCTGAGAAGGAAGCAGTCAGTGGTGCTTTTCCAGATTTTCCTTCCTTCCTGCTATTTTTACAAGGGCAGAAGTGCTTACACAGTATTTCCTGCTACTCCACACATCTTGATCACCACTCACTCCAGCAACTGCCGTTCATTTCTACTATTCCTTGTGTGACTTAGCAAACTTTATTGTGCTCATTGGACATATCATCATAGTAGGAGAGTTGCTTAGGGTCTTTCCAACATTGGCTGAAGAATCTTGGATCATGAATTTCTTGTCTCACAGTTATGAAAGTTAACTGTCCACCAACTAAGCTGTTCTTTAACACACACCACACACACACATACAAGCACACTTTCACATGCAGACACACACAGACACACACACACACACACACATACCCCACCACCATCACGACCACCATTCACACACCCCTCTCTTAGCCCTATAGGATTATAACAGTTTATAGAGAGTATAATGATCTTTTTTTCCTCAAGAAGAGTTCAAGACCACTTCTTCTGACCAGCTGGGTGGCTTAAACCTTTCTTTCCAGGCAGTGTCTGTCCCTGTAGAATTGTAAGGTAAAACAAACAACAGATCCCTTCTTCAATAAATTGCTTTTGGTCGAGGAATTTTATCACAGCCACAGAAAAGTAACTACTAGTACAGCATCCGCCAGAGTTCTGTTGCTACAACTGGTCAACCCCGACGTCCCTGCCTCCTAGTTCCATTGCCTTGAGGGTTAAATTTTCAACATGTGACTTTGGAATGGACTCAAACACTTAGACAGGTCTGTGCTTCCCGGGTTGAATGGAGGAGGGAAATGGTGTATGGAAGCTGTACTTCCCAACTTTGTTCAGTTGAAGGAGCTAGAAACTCCTTCCTTACTCAGTTCCCGTCTAAGTATATTGAGTCTCATAGAGTATAACAACCCCTTACTATCAGGTGACATCTGAGAACCCAGCCTATAGCTCCTTCCAATTGGCTGGGTAGCCAAGAACTAAAAACTTAGCTGAGCTTTCACGACATGTTTCTTTCCCCTGTTTAGACCTGTTCAGGTCCTTTGACTCAAACATTCTTACCTGCATTACTGTCTGGTTCCTCCAGTTATTTCCAGACTTCAGGACTCCCCATTGCTTGAGGACCAGCACCTATGGTGAGCCTTCTATTAATGCCTGCCAAACTGGAGAATGGACTTGGGCCACTATGCCAGAAACTGTATGAAGAAGACCTGCTTCTCCTTCTGAGTTCACACTAGCCTCTTTGTGTCAGCCTTTCTTCTGTTAGCCATGTACCTCAGATCACACTAACCTCTCTGCGCCAGCCTTTCTTCTGTTAGCAATGTATCTCAGATCACACTGACCTTCCTACGCCAGCCTTTCTTCTGTTAGCCATGTACCTCAGATCTGGTACTAGAACTTAAGCAGAAACCATGTATTCATTTCTTAGACTTGAGCCATAGCACCTTCAACAACTGGTAGGTCTACCAGTCATCTCTGGATCTTGGCTGGAGATCTAAATCAAGACAATCTGAAAATTTGGTGCTGAAATGGCAACGCCTGCCTTAGCTCAGGCTCTCAAAAGACTGTGTAGAAGCCTACGCCATGCCCCTCTATTCCACCCAGCGCCAATGTCTTCTGTATGAGTAACAATTTCCACTAAGCTGGTCCACAAACTTTCAGGGTTTATCTGTTACAGCAGCTGGCCTTCCATTATTGAACAGTTGTCCGTGACAAAGGCAATGCTGGCCAGTGCCCAAGTGGATTACCCAGCTGCTTGTGGCTTGCCTTTCTCCACCGCAGCCATGGAGTTCCTGCTTTCTTTCCTGCAGAGGCAGTTTGGACATATAGGGTGAGCAGATAGGTGGGAGGCACTCTCGGGAGATGCTTCTTCGGGAAAAAAATCTAACTTTTCCGTGCTTTGTAACTAGAATTTTCCATGGTCACACAATGAGTCACTGCTAAGCCAGCATTTTTTTTCTCCCTCTCCTGGGGCATCCATCCAACCACAGGATGGAGATCTTTGTCCACTACTGGAGTTACGGTGGAAAGATGAATAATATGAATAGACCTCAGCTTGGGATCCTGCCTTCTGCTGGAGGCCATTGGGAAGGCACATCACACCAGCTTCAGACTAGAGAAGAAATGTAAAAGCAGTTAACAGTCTCCTCTTGGTGTAAATATAGCATTATTTCCATCTTTTGTCCAGATGTCTTTGTGCCATCATTACTTTCAAGTCATCGGAAATGCACATTGCAACGATTTAGTCTCTAAGCCACGTTGCCCAACTTACATCTACACAGAAATAAATTGAAAAGTCCTTTCCTGGAGCAAAGCTGCTGCCACCCAGATCCACAGCAAATGACTTTAAAACCTGGGACAAAGGAAGATGCCCTAGCAAGGTGTCTTGGGACCCCTGGTCTTCTCCAAAACGGAGTTTAGCTTGCCTTACCCTTAGGGAATTCAGGAATGTTTCATCGGCCCTACCCAGAGGAGATGGATTCCTCAGAACAGTGTAAAGGGCACAGGGCCGAGAAAGAGAGGAGGAGGTTCATGGGGCATAAAACGCCTCTCTACAGAGTGCACCACAGTGCCTGCAGTTAGTGTAGCATGGGCAGTACCAACTCTGTGCCTTGGCACATCATCAGCCTTGGCAAGGCCATGTGAGGCCAAATGTTTTTCTCATTGTAGCAGAGCTCTGATTCACTAACTTAAAAAAATATGTGGGAACAATAGGACTCAAGGGGATAGCAGAGTTCCCAAAGAGAAAGAGTTGGGGTGGCGCAGCGAGCATTCCTGCAGGCTGAATGAAAAGACAAAAATCTTGGAAAAGTTTCCCAGGAGGTCTCCAGCAAGCGTTCTTTTCCTAGTGCACAAGCCCAAATGACACCCAATCCTACTTTGTAATTTCCATTGAGTTCTATAAACTGTAACCTTGTGGGGTTTGTTGTTGTTGATTGCTTGGGTTTTTTTGTTTGTTTTTTTTATTTTTTCCACTTTTTTTATTAAAAATTTCCATCTCCTCCCCTCCTCTTCCCCCTTCCCTTCCCTCCCCTCCACACACACCGCCAGTCCCTCCCTCTCCAGGCCAAAGAGCCATCAGGGTTCCCTACACTATGTGAAGTCCAAGGTCCTCCCAACTCCCCCCAGGTCCAGGAAGGTGAGCAACCAAACTGACAAGGCTCACACAGAGCCCATCCATGCCGTAGAATCAAATCCCATCGCCATTGTCCTTGGCTTCTCAGTCAGCTTCCACCGTCAGCCACATTCAGAGAGTCCGGTTTGGTCGCATGTTCCATCAGTACCATTCCAACTGGACTTGGTGATCTCCCTTTAGTTTTGTCCCACCGTCTCAGTGGGTGAATGCACCCCTCACGGTCCTGTCTTTCTTTCTCATATAGGAAGGGTGGATATGGGAGCAGGGAAGCATATATCTTAATTAAGGGAACCATCTTAGGGTTGTCAAGAGGCTTGACTCTAGAGGGGTTCCCAGGTATCCAGGGAGATGCCCCCAGCTAGTTCCTTGTGCAGCTGAGGAGAGGGAGCCGGAAAAGTCCAGATCCTATAGCCATATTGATGAATATCTTGCATATTACCATAGACCCTTCATCTGGTGATGGATGGAGATAGGGACAGAGCCCCACATTGGAGCACCGGACTGAGCTCCCAAGGTCCTGACGAGGAGCAGAAGGAGGGAGAACATGAGAAAGAAAGTCAGGACTGTGATTGTTTTTAATGAGTGTCTGAAAAGTGTGAAGGTCTTTAGTGATGGCCAGAGACCAGCTTAGCATCAACCTTTGAGGAACTGAAACTGTGATTGTAAGAGCCATCGTGCAAGTCAAGTGGCAGCCAGTTTGATCTTAGTCTTGAATCCTGAAAGAGGTTAAGGAGATATTGGCTAATTTTCAACCAATTCTGTCCCAATTCTATAAATAACTCCCTTCAGGCTTAGGAAGGAATAGCTAGCTGTGTATCAATAAGACTCTTTCGTGGGGATGGAAAGTCAGGTGGTCGTCAGCTTAGCCTGTGCCTGTGGTTTGATGGTCCCTGCCTTAGTGATGGGAAGGAATAGCACCAATCATACTGTGCTTCACCACCCAGCTTTATGGCTGAGCTGCATTCACTCCATGTCCACGAGTGCTCAAGTAATTCCTTTCCTAGCTACCCAAGCATGCATGAGGAGATCAACCAATTTCCTTATGTTTCCCAGCACCAGGAAACTGCCAACTCAAGTTCTGACTTCATCAGAAACAGTTGCCAGAAATCTGAAATCAGTAAACGCTTTTCAGTTGAGCATAGAGCAGGAGAGAAGCTCCCATGTTTGTAGGACTTGGAGTCTTAGTCAAACTGTACAAAGTTGGGCTCTTGTAAAACCAGGTTTTCATGACTATAGGTTGACTGGGTTCCAGGAACATTGTGGAGGATTTGTGTCCCAGAAAGCACGGAAACCAAGAGCTCTGATGAATTGTCCATAGAAGCCTGGTCTCCCCACTAACTCTTCCTTAAACATCAGCATTGATGGAACATTGAAAGACCCACCCAAATGTGGACATCTTACTTTCATGGAATATGATTGATGCTGTTTGACAAAAAAAAAATAAGGAATAGCCGACCTGCTGATGGTATAAAGACTTAGGGATGGTATATCATCCATACACACACACACACACACACACATTATATTTATTTCCTTCAAGGAGGTAAGACACCCTCACCACACCTTGTAAAATCTACACATCAAGGTTATCTCCTTGGCTCTTTTCAACGAGGCTAAACGCGTGGAGTTAGAAGAGAAAAACAAAGGTGTTTTCCTGGTTTGTTTTGTTTTGTTTTTTGGTGCTTTTCTCTATTCTGTTCTGTTCTAAGACAAAATGACTTTTATAAGGCAGGAATTCTGAAAGTGGCCAACACTAGCCAGGACAAATGACAAGCACAGAGACAGGCACACCCAATCTCACTTGTGCCTATAAGGCTTGGCACTGAAGAAAGAACATCTGAGACGATATTCTCATTGCTTCTGTCCTTGCTTTTAGGCCCTACCATCCTCCCTTCCTATATTCACCTCTGTAGCAGATAAAATGAGTGCCTATTAGAAGCCCAAGCTTCAGTGTGATGGTCCTAAGTCCTGGGATAGGCCCTGGCCAGAGGCAAAATATGAGTTACGAGAGACCCTAGTCTCAAAGGCTTTAGGTCAGCATCTATTACAGGATGCAAGACTCTTCATACACACCTTTTACCTGCCGCCACCCCACCCAGTGGAAATGGAAAATGGCAGTGTCGTAAGTTCAAGAGCCAGCTAGCCTTGGTTCTATGATTAAAACTAAATCTGTCCCCAGGATCTAAACAAAGCTGCACTATAGCTGGCACTTTCAGATCCAAAAGAAAGATCGGAATGCCAGCTAAACCATTCCTAGCATAATCTATTCAACTTTTCCCCCTCTCATTTTTAATTCTTTCTAATAGGGAGTAAAATGCACATAATTTTTCAGTAAATTTTTAATAAAAAATAATGCTGCTGTGAACACACAAATATGCTGGTCTCGGTTTTATGAGCACACACCAAGCCCATTGTGCCAACTTCCACATACCCTTCCCTCTTGGCTCCCTTGGCTTGTCCTGCTCGTCCTTGACTCCACAGCACCTTTCAGAGTGATGAATGTTTGCTGACCTTGCCGCAGAAAAGCTCTTTCCCCTCTATTATCTCTATCGCTGTAGATGCCACCTCCTCTGTATCTTGAAATATTTTTTCTGCATTATCAGACACTCATTTATCTATTACAGAATTATTGGCTGTGAGCCTGAGACTGAAAAGATAATGGCCTTGTGAAAAATGGAACGGCAGTGAGCATTCAGAGGTGAGTGGTGGCGTGGGGGAAGGAATGTTCGGTCAATCTGTCTCACTTCCCCTGCTTAATACTATAGACTTTCTACCCCAACACACGCTTATCTTCAACAGCCAAGGATGTTGCCTTGCACCTCCTTAGCCCTTTAATCAAGAAAGGTTTCTTCTTTTATGTACTCATATTCAATCTTTTAAGAACACAAACACCACCGTAAAGGTGAAAATCTAAAACCCTCCTCTTTCTTAGGGAAAAACTTCCAACCCTCCCTCTGTCTCTTTGTCTGTGTGTCTCTGTGTCTCTTTCTGTCTCTCCCTGTATATTTTCCTCCCCTCTTCCCTCCTTCCCTCTCCCTTTTTTTCCCTTGTCCCAAAGGTTTCATTTGACAAACTGTTCTAGCTGCTTTTAATAGTCACCTCTTAGTATTTCATGATAATAACTTTTCGGCTCATGGTTTTAGAGATTTCAATCCACGAACAGATGACCTCTTCCTCTGGGCTGGTGACTGCACACTGTGACCGAAACACAAGACACAGAGATCAAAACCACTCACACAACATCCCGAAAGAAAAAGCAAAGAAAGAGATAAAATCCCACAATCCCCTTGAAGGCACTCTGGGTGATTTGAAAGTCTCCTGCTACACCCTCCCTCTTAAAAGGTTCCACTATCTCCCAACAATGCCAAGCTGGAGACCAAGTCCAAAACGTGGACCTTTGGGGGCATACTTCATATCTTCTCCTAAGCTGTGCTTTCAATGTAAAAGAAAAGCTTCCGGGAGGACCAAGAATCAGCTAGCACATCATAGTCACATTTAAAGGGCAGCTTATTGGCTGCCAATCACACCTTCCAATTTGTAGGGTCCTAACAAATCGTGAAAACTTACAAGAGGGAAAAGTTGTTTGTTGCTTTTGTTATCCCAATATCTGTTGGTATTTTAAGTAAATTATTTAACTTACTTTAGTGTATTAAAATCTTTTTCTAAAATAATGGTACAAAATAGCAAGAATATGTTTCGTTTTATGGCTAAGGTTGAATCATGCATGGAAGACGGGCAATGAAAAACAGTGCGTAGACTGCCATCTACTGGACAACCAGAAAACTAATTACTGAGCCGCCCTAGGACCTTGGGCCATGAAGAGGAAGCATGCTGCAGACACCACTACTTTTATAAGAGCAAAAATAAGAATAGATCAGCGGAGCAGATAGGAACTTGTAGGCACGACAGTGTTCCAGCTCTGAAGTGACTATTTGTAAGGGAGTGCATGTTTCCACTTGCAATGTGTGTGCTCTGCTGAGCTCAGAGCCAACAGAGTTACGACAATAAAATGATTTTCAGTTTGTGGTTCCTTGATATACCCAGGGAGCAGAGATGACTCATAACTTCATGTGATAAATTAAAAACTGATATGAGGAATGTTCCTTTCCCCAAAATAATAATAGGATGGGATGGTGTTCTCTGTAATCACATATTATGAATGTATACATTATCAGCCTGGGTAAGTTATATACAGAAAAGGGAACTCACTCCTTTCTAAGGGCTTGGGCTCAGCCACACGCTGATTTCTAACAAAAACCCTATTCTCACTTCAGAGGGTACTGTAGGGTTTTGCAACGCCTCATGGTAACTTTTGACATTATTATTTAGAATCATACTGTGGAAACTGTCACAAATTGACCTTTTCACTTCCTGTTGCTCCAGATAACAGAAGGTGATCATTTGAATTGAATGGAAATTACAAAGATTTCACAGAAAAGTGTACAAAGTAGCTAGTTACGGACACATGCAGATCTGCCTTTCTTTGAGGGACCCACAATAACTTTAATCTAAGGTAGAAGTTTGAAGTAGAGTAGGCTTAGGTATAGAAAAGATAATATTAATTACATATATTATAATCAGCTGTCATAAATTAAATGTCATTTGCTTATTTTGATAAAAAGCTCTCATGTACATGCTAAGAGACATGCTTTAAATACCTCTGTTAAGAGTCACTTCCAGGAACCTCAAACCTTAGAGAAGAGAGATAGGAGAGAGAGTGTAGGAGAGAGAGAGAGAGAGAGAGAGAGAGAGAGAGAGAGAGAGAGAGCGAAAGAGAGAGAGAGAGAGAGCATGAGTTTGCATGCAAATATGTTTGTTATTGTTGGCAAAGGTTGAATTCTCTTTGATGAAGCCAACAAAAGAAATAGCAAATTACACACTAAGAAAAGACTTAGATGAGTCTATTTAATTTCAACCATAAGATCACAAAATAAAATACATCCAATGTTAAATAATAACGAATGGATAAAAAAGATGAAGTTTCTATTCAAAATCCCTTAGTGTTATCTACATAGACTTTTTGCCATTTTTATTCATGTATATTCATTGTACACAGTGTTGGAACTCATACAGTAATTGGTCTCGACTACATCTTGTATTTTGGCAAGATAAAAAGTCTGCATTGTAAGAATGCTTCATAAAATGTCCTAAAACTCTCTAGGTATTTTTATCTTCTATAGGTTATTTGGTAGGTAAAAAATAATAGAAATCTATATTGCATATCATAACAAATAAAATAATTAGTTTTATCTTTGCATGGATGATAAAGTTTTAAGAACCCGATTTCTTCTTTGCAGAATGTTGCCTTGGAAGACAATTAGGATTTGGGCTTCAAATTTCCCTCCACCAGGAATGACTAGAGCTTCCAATGTTTCTGTCAGCTTTAATCCTGCTAGTGAACCAGGGAAAGAAAGTATCTTTATCTCTGTCTAACTGGATCCGCCTCACAGCTGACCATGAGAGAGAACACAACTATAGAATGAATCCCAACGTACCACACCAAAATATGCTAAACTCGAAAATGGCAGAATCAAGCCAATCAGTATGGAGAGTAAATCAAGTATGTTGGCAAATAAACCTTATATTAATCAAGAACATATCTTTGTTCCAAACTTAAAAACAAACAAAAAACCTATACTTTCTAAGAGGAAAGCCACTATCCCTGTGTGGCTATTTATATTGAAGTTCATTTTTACATTAAATATAATTACATTTTAGTCCTTCGGTGTCGCCAGGCACATTTCAGCAGCTGCGCTGGAATTTTGTCAGCACAGTGGAGGATCTATTAGATGGCATTACTCCAAACCACCCAGACCCCATTTGCCCTCTGTATTACAACATGTAGCAATGCAGTGATGTTTCCTGTAGGATCACAGCAGCCACACAGTTAGTGACCACGCACTTTATTTTAGCGCTGAAGACACCAGACTCTAAGAAGGTTGCGGGATGGTTTAGAGTAACAACCAGGTTACGACCCAGCTTCCTGACTGTAAGTCCCATTGTTCATTTTGAACACCAACATGTCAGCTAGATATAGACTGAGAATATATCGTAGCCAGAATAAAACCTCACAAGTTAAGAAACTCAACAGAATAAAAGAAAAGGCAAGTTTTACTACAGAAACTTCATATGTGAACAATTAGCAGTACTCAAAATTAACACTAGGTGTCAGGGCATCAGATTTGAAAAACTAAATTTGATAGTTCCAAAGATTGTATGTGTTCAATGAGAAATAATCCATTTCTTCAGCATATTGCAAAATGACATAATATTTACTATATTTACAATATTTAAAGTAATATTTTCTTTTTACAAACCTTCATTAAGTTTTGTTAATTATTGAGGGACAATTTTTATTATTTTCATTTGTATTTAGGAAGAAACTGAATTTATTACTTCTTAACTGTAAAGAGACCAAAGTGGAATTTTGCTTTTTCTGTAATGTTTGTGTAATAGCTAGGCTATCTGTAAGATGGCCTAGCTCTGAGGCATGTAGAGAATAAATGAAAAGAAAACATACAAACACAGGACAAGGAAGGAATATTTAACCCCAGCAAGAATAAGACAACATAGCAAGTAGGGAGATGAGGAAGGAATCTGGCAGAGGACAGAGGCTTCGCAGGCGATGTTGTTTGGGAGATGGGTTCAGACTGCGGGGGCACATGGCAGGAGGCTCTGCATTTAACGCCAGCTCCGAGGCTGAAGGGCAGAGTGAAGAATGAAGCTTGGCAAGGGAAGGGAACAGGAAGGAATGTGGGTAAAGATAAGGGGTGCAATCTAGCCAGCCATGACTCCAAGAGGAGAGCTGGGTAGAAGGGAAACCAGCCACAGAGGAAGAGTTAGAAGACCTTGAATTGCAAGGACTCCTTGCAATTCTTGGGAAAAGGAAAGAGCGAGATGAAAAGAATCAAAGTTCAGAGCACAAGAAGGCCTCTCAAGAAATGTTCAAAATAAAGCGTATGCATTTTAAATCACTTTAGCTTTTGGGAAAATCGCTACACCGCTGGCCATGAGGCCTTCTGACTTGTTTTTGCTGTAGTCTTGCTGCTTGCGTTTCTTAGTCTCTGTCTTGTGTCCAGCCTGGAAACAATCCTCTCAAGTATTTCATGTCAGATATCTGTACTTCTGCTCCCGCCTTGGTGAGCCTCCTGCCCCCAGCCTCGGGGACTTTGCTAGCTCATCATAGGAACACCAAAACGCAAGTGAACAAAGAGTCTCCACGTGGGGATTGTTTTCAAGGTTCTCTACCTTGTGAGAGCCCACCCAAAGGTCTAGCAGTCATTCAATTCTTTATCCGAAGACTCCTGCCCCACCCCCACACCCCACCCCGTGCACACACACAGCATTCCAGCAAATCTTAGCCTCCCAGGAGTCAAGTTTTTAGATAGAAAAGGAAAAAGACAAGGTACTCTGTTAGTGCAAGGATCTGGGCTACCGTTATAGCACGTGCACCTGGTGACTGTGCACAGGGCTGACTTTGAATCTCAACAAGAGAAAGATCACAAATCCGTTAAGAACACTGACCAGTGCAGATGCTCACTGCTTCCTGTGCACATTTCTGCTTGTCTTTCTAAGAGTCGAGTTTCCACTGCTCTCAGACATGTCTCTGTGGCAAGCCACTTGAAAACAATATCATAAAACTCAGGAGAACCCTGCTGCTTTATATGCCCATTCCTAGAGCTCGGAAAGGGGAAGCAGAGATGGAAGGAACACAGTCATAGGATGAGAGGGAAGGATTATTTCCCAACGGTTTTAATTCCCATGGCAGTGTAGGATGCCACAGTGGTGCCTTGGATCCTTTTATAGTGGAAGGGGAGCCACGACCGGGGAAACCTGAGTGTGTTATGGGACCCCTTCCTCCAGCCTTTGTCTGAAATACACATTGCAGTTCAGATAAGAGGATCTTTTTTTTTTTTTTTCAAAATCTTTGCCTTAAAAAAAACTGATTTTCTTCACAGTTTGGGATCTGGGAAGTCCAGGGCCAATGTCTCAGCTGGTTTTGTCACCTTGGATCTGAAATGGCCACCTTTTCACCTGGTGCTCTCTACTCGACGTGCAGAGAGGAAGATGACTGCCTCTCTCATAGTCCTCATCCCTTTCTTCATCCCCTCTTTCCCCCTCCACATCCTCCAGCTTCTCCTCTGCTCAGCTCTTCCTCCCCTTTTCTTCCCCACTAATTTCCTAATGATTCCCTCCCTAACTTTCTTGAAATTTTCAAGAAGGAAATGATGATTTAGATTAATGCCCAGGATCCTTCAGCAGTAACATACAATGTTACAGATTTCTGAGAGTAATTACTCAGCAAAAACAATTGTTGTGGGTTGAATATTTGTGCACCACTGGGATTCATATGCTGAAAACAAATCTTATTTTAATATAGTATTTTATTGGTTCTTTGAGCATTTCATGGGATGTATTTTGATCATATTTGCCTCCCTCTTATTTCCAACTCCTCCCAGATTCACCCTCTACCTCCCAACCCTTTCCTAATTTTGCAACTCTTTTTACTCCCCCATAGCTAACTCAACAAGTCCAATTTGTGCTGACTGTGTCTACTCAGGGTGTGGGGCCACACAGTGGAGTGTGATTGACCTACAAGGGGCTACACTCTTAAAGAAACTCCTCTCCCTCTCTCAGAAACCAGTGGCCTCAATAACTCTTCAGCCAGGAGTGGGAACTCATGAAACCCTCCTGCTCCAATTTAGAATAGCAACTGACTTGACCATATGCAGATCCTGTTCAGGCAACTATAGCTGCTGTGATGAGTTCACCAACATGGGTGTCCTGTCATGTCCAGAAGATCCAGTTTCTCTGTGGTCCTCACTACCCTTTGGTTTTAGAAATCTTTCCACTTCCTCATCTTAGCAGGGTTTGGGGGAACAGTGCAATTGTCCCATTTGTTACTGAGCGCCCCATTCCTTGTATACTCTTTGACTGGTTGTTAGTTTCTTTGTTAGCCACCGTCCGCTACACAAATAAATTCCTCTGTGCTCTAATAGCTGAGCTAATCTATGGACAGAGAAATACAAATTCAGAGGGCAGTTTGATAATATATCCGGTTAGTTGCTATATTGCAAAGGAAACTGTCAATCAACTGAAGCAGCAGCCTAGAGAATGGGAAATGTTATCTGCCAGCTATGCATCTGACCAAGGAAAGACATCTATTTCTCAAAATGGTTTTACCAACAAATGCTACCAACTAGCACTCCAAAGGGTATGCAAAACATTGTTTGCCACTTTATGTCTGCCACTTCTCATGGTGTTAATACTCCCACTGGACATGACCAGTTCCAGGTTGCGAGCAAGTCTCTGAATGCAAAGCTGGGAAGTGAATTCTCACAGCTATTGTGAGCTGCTAGCATGTGCCTGTGTGATCTCTTTCCCAGTTGTTCTAGCTTGCTTCTCGGTTGCTGTGGTAAAACACATGTGTAGCCAAACTTGTGGAGAAAAGCGCTTCATCTTATGACTCCAAGTGACAGCCCATCACCAAGGGATGTCAAGGCAGGAACCTAAAAGGAGGAACTGAAACTAGGCCCATAAAGTAATGATGTTGATTGCCTTTCTCTCCAAAGCTAACTTTCTTATTCAGCCCAAGACCACAGTGGGCTGGACCTTCCCACACCAACCATTAATCACGAAAATGCCCCCATAGGCATGCTCACAGGCCAATCTGATGAGGAAGTTTCTCAATAGAGGTTTCTGTAGCGTGATTAATAAAAACTCAAAAAGAGAAATTGGGCTTCAAACTGACGGTCAGAAAAGCAAAACAGCCAGCCACTGGCTCTTACCTCTACCTCAGTCTGAAATAGCAATCCTGCCTCCAGGAATCTTAGAATAAAACTGAGATTGAGAGCTGTCTCCTCCAGTTTTATAATCCTCTCTAGGGCTGGGATTAAAGGTGCGTACCACTGAGATTGAAGGCATACACCGCCCAGTTTGTATGGCAAACTAGTGTGGCTACTGGGATTAAAGCTGTGTGTCACCACCGCCTGGTCTGTAAGGCTGACGAGTGGGGCTGTGTTACTCTCTGATCTTCAAGCAAGCTTTATTTATTAAAATACAAATGAAATGCCACTACAGGTTTCTTCTACCCAGGTGACGATAGATAGTGTCACGCTGGCAATAACCAAGCAGCATGACACTCAAGCAACCTTGCTTTCCTTGTCTGTTTTACATGACGCCAAGCCCTGTAACATCCGGTCACACCCTTCTCAGCTGTCCTGAGACAGCTTCATGTGTTTGTCCTTTCACTTTCCAAGACTAGGGACGGATATCATAATCGCCTGCTTATGTACTTTCTAGGTGGCTGCCACAACGTAATGCCTTTCCTGCTTGCCACTGCGGACGAGTATCTGCTCAATATAACTGCCAACCCAAATGCAGCCACTGCTACTCGGCACCATCGCCCTGGTCTGGTGAGAGTTTCCTCATACATCCTACCTACTGGTTCCTTCTGATTAGTCATTGTCTCACTCACAGGTCCCCATTTGTTTTCTTGACATGCAGGCAAAAGAGGCCATGTCCTGAAACCTCTCTCCTGGGAACTAGCTGTTTGGAGCTCATGTTTCTCAGTGTCATGGCCCTCAGGGGGTCATTATTACTAGTATATGGCAGCTCCAGGACAACCTCTAAAAGAGATTGCCCTTAAAGGTGTGCCTTTCTTTGAAAAAAAAAAAAAAAAAAGGAAGACTGAAGAAGTAGGTTGGTTTCCTCCTGTTTGGGGGCGGGGGTGAGGGAATAAGAGATGTGTGTGGGTCTGTGTACTATTCTTTAAATACTTGCGCTCTGTAGTTACAAGAGAAATTCAGGTAATAGTTGAAAATAATAAAATTATCTCTTTAGAATATAAGGCAGTGTCTAACAGGCCACTGTCACCTTAATACCTTGCAAGTGCCAAGCTCTTCGTTTGATCTCTTGGAGACCTCTAAAAGCCAACAACAACCAATCAGAAAGTGACAGCTTGCTAAGAGACCTTTGCAGCTCCTGGGGGCCTTGCATTTGGATGGAAGTTAAAAGGAAGTCAGCTCGAGCCCCTTCAGCATTGATTGTATATAACACAGTAGGATCTGACCCAGTTGTAGGTAGCTCTGGAAACTCCTAAAATTACCCCCAAAGAGCTTAGAAGTCTGGGGAGATTTTCCATACTCTGGGGCGGTGTTTCTTGAATGGACCAACTCTCAGTTCAAGGAATTTCTTCAGTGTAGGGATTGATGCCAGCAAAACACCAGTATGATTAAGAGCCTTGCAGCTTCCAGTCACACATGTGACTGTGGCATATGATGAGACTTTAGATGTCCCCTGTGGAAAATTCTTTGCTTTAGTATCCTGAAGGTAAAACACCTTTGCAGTGGAGATGGAAGATCTCAGATTTAACCCTACAGCTTCAGGTGACAATTGACCAATAAATATAAAAACAGTGTGGACTCTGATGGACGCATTCCAAACTTAGACAGTAGGACACCTTGTTCCTGGATAAAGGAAGGAAGCAACTCTGGCCCTTGGGGTAATAATGAGGATATTTGGGGACTTTCAGATTCGGAAACAGGGGTGATCCAAAAGAAGGGCTCATTAAGGCTACAGCCAATCAGGGAAAGTAAAGAGGAAAGCCTCTGAAATTCCCCTGGAAGTTAAAGCTTTAAAATGGACATGGATTTAAGCTTAAAATAGGGGAAAAAGATTTAGAAAGAAGATGGAAATATTTTATTCAGTTTCCATGCTTCAGTTTATTAAACTAGTAAAATGAGTCTTCTTAAGCCAGTTTACCAGTGGCAGAGCTGAGTCTCATCAGGGTGAAGAAACAGACTTGTCCCAGGTAACAGTTAGCAAACAAAGGAAGCCAGGTTGAAAAATACAGTCTGTCTGCCTCCAAAACCATGATGACCACAGTGCAGTGGAAGACAGAGAAATGTCAGTGAGTGCTGCATGGGGTTCCCAGTGTGAGCCAGGCTCTGTGGTCCACAGTTTGCTCCTTACAAGACATAAAGTTGGCGCTTCCGCTCTGCTTTATACCTGGAAGCAGTCTTCTGAAAAACCCGAGGTCCCAGAGTAGAACTCCACTGTTACTTTCTACTGTGACCACACCCTTCAAAATGCTCCGGTTTTCTGCTGGTGACTAAAATATTCAAAGACCTGGACTTACTGATTTCTTTGGAGTTACAGTTCAGAAGAGTATCTCAAGGCAGAGGCATCCATCCCATAATTGACACCAGGGTCGCCTCAGTCTAGAGCCGACCAGTTCTCCCCTAATACTTCAAAAGTAAAAGACCACTCATTTACCATGGTGGATGACCTAGAGTTTTTCCTCTAGAGCCAAGGGGCATTCGCCCTGCTCACCCATGTTTCTTTCTGAAATTATCCTCCTCCCCAGCCCCATGCTCTGCCATGGTATCTATTTCTTCTTCCTCCTCCTCTTCCTGCTCCACCCTCGTCCTCTTGTCTTCCTCCCCCTCTCTTCTCTTCTTCTTCTCTTCCTCCTCTGTTTCTTCCTTCTTCCTCCTCCCCTTCTCTTCCTCTTCCTCTTCTCTTCCACCTCTTTTTCTTCCTCCACCCTCCTTTTCTTCGCTTTCTTCCCTCTCTTCTCTTCCTCCTTCCTCTTCCTCTTCTCTTTCTCCTCCTCTTCCCCCTTCTCCTATTCACTTTCTCCTCCCTTCTTCTCCTCTTCTCTTCTTCCTTCTCTCTCCTCCTCCTCTTTTCTTCTTCCTTCTCCTTCTCCTCTTCTGCAAAATTCAGCAGAAGGGACACAAAGACCAGATATCCCAAGCTCCATCTTGGTTGCCTTTTCCAGTGGTACAAAATGTGAGATGAAAGCACACATTATTTGTTTCTATGGACAATGGTAGTGACCCACTGTTCTTCTCTACACATACCATTGTTTTATTCCTTGTGTCCCATCATGTATTATAGTCTCTGGGTCTTACTCAAACTTAACAGGCCTACTTTATTAAATTTCTTACTCATAATCACAGGAAGACTAGAATTTCTGAAAGTGGTGTATGCTTTTAATTCTTTCCCTCCCAAAAGTCTTCTAAACCCTTTATGCAAATTTTTTAAACTCACTTAACATATTCCCAAATAACCAATACAGATCACCCCTTTGTCTATGAGTTTTCAGCTTCAGATTAAAGTAACCATGGATAGAAAACAAAATGTGTTTAATTGTGTCTGTACTGAACAGGCACACATTGATTTCCTTGTCATTATTATCTAAACAATGCACCACAGCAAGCATTTACACCACATTTGAATTATATTGGGAATTGTAAGTAACTTAGAAGTTATTGAAAATATAAAGTAGGGTGTGCCCTGGTATATGAAAATGTAGCATTTTACTTAAGAAACTTGTGTATCTACAGATTTAGTGTCCTCAGGGGTCCTGGCACAAATCCCCAAAACAGATACTGAAGGATGACTCCGGATCATCTTACTGCAGGAAATAAGAGTTTGTCTTCTCTTTTGCCAGAACTTCTTTACATGGATGCAAAAGATGAAATTCAGATAAATTATTAACCAAATAAGTAAAGGGAGAAAAGAGGTAGCCAAGTCCTTTCAGCTAGTCAACAGCATGGCTTCAAGCCAACTCAAATGACCTATGCCATGTGCGTCAAAGATTCTCTGAGATTCAAGATGCGGAACATCATCCTTGAGACATTTATTTGCTTGGGAACTAAACCATGAGAATTCCAAGGCACTCAGAGAAGTCACTGGTGAGCATTGTATCCCCATAGACCATAGCCCTACCTAAGGCCAACCTCTAGCTCATCCCCTCAGCTACATAGAGGTCCAAGACATGATTCCAGACCTCAGACATAGGATGGTCAGCTGACTCCAGCCACTAATCATCCCACTTACTCTCAACTGATTGTATTTTCCCAGCTGAGATCCCAGAAAAGCTATATAATCTCCTGGTGGCTGAGCTTCTGATTTATAGAACAGGCAAACACAGTTAATGGCCTCTCCTCACCATCTGTGAGTTTCGTGGGACTTGTCATGCACCAGTAACAACCTGGGGTGATTCATCCAGAGAGTCAGAAAACCAAAGACTCTTACAGGCAAGGCTTGGGATTGTCTGAGGCACATTGCATCAAAACACTAGGAAGTGCATTCCATCCCATAAGATATCTATATGCAAAGCCCCCCAGTATCCACACGGAAAGGTTATCTTTAGCTGAGTATCGCCCCTGCAGGTCTGGGAAAGCCTTTGCTGGCAACATCAGGACATTGGATGTGGAAGTCTGTGCTGTGGAAATCATTTAGCAATGTCCTTCGGTAAAAAGCACTGATCTGGGAAAGCCTGCTCACTGTCTTTCTAGGCTGTTCCTTTTCCTAGGAGGCAAAAAGCGATTTTCTCTTACATCTGGCTTGCTCTCAGAGCTTTTCATAAACAGTCCCCCAAATGCAGATAACAGCGCATACGAGAGGAAAAGCTGTTCAGATGGTGGAAAGCTTTTGATAAGGCCATAAACTCTAAGACAAAGGCCCATAACTACAGGGTCAGCTTTCACTTTAGAAAGGCTTTTATTTAAAAAATAAACTCAGAAAAAATATTTATAAACATATGTACTATGTAATATACTTATATCACAGGTCTCGTGTGTATCTGTGTGTCTGTCTGTCTTTCTGTCTACGGATGAACTCCTACTGTTAAAGCTTTTGGTTCTATGGAGCTAAAATGTAAGAATGAAAATTCCAGCTCTGTTCTCAAAACTAGTTTTCTATCATAGTCTCAAGCATTGAAAGTCAGATATATAAACTATTATTCATTTTCAAAAAGGTGTGCCATGGTCAAACCTGCATCATACATGTATTCACTAAGAACATGTAGTTCGAACATGTAGTATGTCTGCAAAAATAGTTCTGAGTACTGCACACAGCAGCTCTGAGCAAAGAAGTGCAACCTTGATCCCATTCATCTCTGCTTAAACAGGAATAATTAAAAAGTTAAAAAAAACACTCAAGATGTATGACGTCTGAAAACTCTGTGCAGAAATGTGGAAGGCAGAAGGCACTACTGATATTCAGAATTCTGCCTTTTCTCCACTGAGTATCCCATTTTCCCACCAAAAAAAAAAGTTTTTCAGGAAGGCACTACCAGTCTCCCACCACAGAAATCAAGGGCAGAGACCGTCCCACTCACCCAGCTGTAGAGTGGCCATGGGCCTGTTTAAGATACAGCCCATCGGAACTTTGATTTCTGAGGTCCAGATTCCTCGCAGGTCTCAATGATGGTGGGCAATACAGGCTAGGCAAACAAAGAGGATATTGCAGGGAGTTATCAGTATCAATTTGACTCATCCAAGATACCCATTTGTTCAAGTGTTCTTTTGTGAAGATGTTTTTAAGTTACATTAGTGTTTAAACACATAGGTTCTAATAAAAACAGAGAACACTCTGTAAGCAGTTGGACCGGATTTTGTCCTTCAGTTGAAGGCTTAATAGGAAAAAGTTAACCTAACAAAGATTTCTCCTGGCCAGCCGAAGACCAGATTCAAGCTGCAACAGACATTCTTCCCTGGGGCTCTAGCCTCCCCACTCTACGGTTTTTAGAATTGCTAGCTTCTAAAATCACAAGCCAATTCTCTGTAGTAGATGAATAGATAAACAAATAGATGAATTATGTATAATTCCTATTACTTGGCTCTAGTTCCTTGAAGAACCCTAAACACATGACAGGTTCTTTCTATAAACCTCCACATTCCCATCTTTCTCCCATTTCCAAGCCTATTCCTGTAGTCCTGTTCTGTTGGATGACACCTGCACTCCTCAAACACGGACAGAGTGACAGCCCCAGGGATAAAGGGTACAGTCCAACACGCAGACGATCATCACAATAGCACAACCAAAGTTTCCCAGTGTCTGCCCATCTCAGCCCAAACAGTGGCCCACACTAATGCTCACACCTGTGTGCCCAGACTTCTGGGGAGGCTGTAGCTTTTGAAATTAGTGTTCTCTCTGCTGACTTTTTTAAAAATTTTATTGATTTTTATTGAGATCTACATTTTTTTCTCTGCTCCCCTCCCTGCCTCACCCCTCCCCTTCAGCCCTCTCCCAAGGGCCCCATGGTCCCAATTTACTCAGGAGATCTTGTCTTTTTCTACTTCCCATGTAGATCAGATCCATGTATGTCTCTCTTAGGGTCTTCATTGTTGTCTAGGTTCTCTGGGATTATGATTTATGTAGGCTGGTTTTTTGGGTTTTGTTTTTGTTCTTGTTTTTTGCTTTATGAGTGAGTACATGTGATAATTGTCTTTCTGGGTCTTGGTTTCCTCACTCAAAATGATGTTTTCTAGATCCATCCAAGATGTCATTATATTTTCTGTTGTGTAATACACCAATGTGTAAATGTACCAGATTTTCCTTATCCATTCTTCAGTTGAGTGGCATTTAGGTTGTTTTCAGGTTCTGGCAATAACAAACAATGCTGCTATAAACATAGTTGAGCACATGTCCTAGTGTTATAATTGAGTATCCTTTGGATATATACCCAAAAGTGGTATTACTGGGTCTTGAGGAAGGTTGTTTCCTAATTTTCTGAGAAATCGCCACACTGACATCCAAAGGGGCTGTACCAGCTTGCATTCCCACCAGCAATGCAGGAGTGTTCCCTTTACCCCACAACCTCTCCAGCATAAATTATCATCAGTGTTTTTGATTTTGGCCATTCTTACAGGAGTAAGATGGAATGTCAGAGTTATTTTGATTTGCATTTCTTTAATGACTAAAGATGCTGAACATTTCCTTAAGCGTCTTTCAGCCATTTTAGATTCCTCTGTTGAGAGTTTTCTGTTTAGGTCTGTACTCCATTTTTTATTGGATTATTTGTTCTTTTGATGATCAGTTTCTTGAGTTCTTTGTATATTTTTGAGATCAGACCTCTGTCTGATGTGGGGTTAATGAAGATCTTTTTCCATTATGTAGGCTATTGCTTTGTCTTGTTGACCATGTCCTTTGCTTTACAGAAGCCTTTCTGTTTGAGGAGGTCCCATTTATTAATCGTTTCTTTAAGTGTCTGGGCTACTGGGGTTATATTTAGGAAGTGGTTCCCTGTGCCAATGCTTTCAAGTGTACTTCCAACTTTCTTTTCTATGAGGTTCAGTGTGGCTGACTTTATGTTGAGGTCTTTGATCCATTTGGACTTGAGTTTTGTGCATGGTGATAGACAGGGGTCTATTTTCATTCTTCCACATGTTGATATCCAGTTATGCCAGCACCATTTGTTAAATATGCTTTCTTTTTTTCTATTTGATATTTTTTGATTCTTTGTCAAAATCAGATGTTCGTAGGTTTGTGGATTAATATCCAGGTCTTCGATTCTGTTCCATTGGTCCTCCTGTCTGTTTTTATGCCAATGCCAGGCTGTTTTTAGTACTGTAGCTTTGTAGTAGAATTTGAACTCAGGGATTGTGATGCCTCCAGAAGTTCTTTTATTGTACAGGGTTGTTTTGGCTATCCTGGGTTTTTTGCTTTTCCATATGAAGTTGAGTACCATTCTTTCAAGGTCTGTGAAGAATTTTTCTGGGGTTTTAATGGGCACTGCATTGAATCTGTAGATTGCTTTTGGTAAGATTGTCATTTTTATTATGTTAATTCTACCTACCCAAGAGCCTGGGAGATCTTTCCACTGTCTGGTATCTTCTTCAATTTCTTTCTTCAAAGATTTAAAGTTCTTGTCATACAAGTCTTCCCCTTGTTTGGTTAGAGTTACTTTGGGATATTTTATGCCACTTGTGGCTATGGTGAAGGGTGATGTTTCTCTGATTCTCTCTGCTGTCTTTTGCTTATGGTGTGTCCTAGTTTTTGCCTGCCGCTGTAAATCACATGTTAATTCAGAACATTTTTAGACATTCTCACATTCACTTTGCTTGATTTACACTTTATAGCTAAAGCTTACCTGTGTCTCTCCTTCAGAGCCAAGACTGTGCTTTGCATTTCCTCAGGACACTCACGGCAGTACTTCTAAGGACTGAAGATGATGACTACAGATGGTCCCTTGAGGTAGTGGAGGTTTCATGTCACCTCCAGGGGCTTGGCCACCCTTCAGTCAGAGAACTATACTAGCTTCAATAGTCCTGACCAGTTTGATTTATCACATATCTTCATACCAACGAACACAACATTTTGATCATGTCATTTTATACTTAGAAGATAATAGTAAAAAAAAAAAACAGAAATCCAATAAAGATAAAAAGCATTGCCACGATTGTTTCATAGGCAGAGTCAGCTAATGGTAGTCTGAGAAAAATGGTGGAGTCACCCTTGTTTTCAGCGAATCACACAATGTTTTCCTTTAATTAGGACAATCAGTTTATCGATAATTGAGGGAAAGATAAAAAGGGAACTAGTCTGTATGTACCTGTATCCCTGACTGACAGGGAGAAGATGAAGGGAGCAAGGAAAATGAAAAAGCTAAGAGGGACAGTTTAAGCTATTAATAATCTGGTTAGGACAAAAGAGGCAGGATCCAAGCAGCCATAACGAGGCTATGTGCTTCCTCTTTTCCACCCCAACCCCTGTGCATAAAAGAAATCAGAAGAAGGATAGATGCGATGCTGACGAGCTGTAGGCTGATGCAGTTCATATGTGGTGTTTATCTCATTAGCAATAAAGACCTTTTCTAAAACATTCGTCTTCTCCAGCACAATAGTGGTTTTAACATTCCTAATCACTCTCAGTGATGGAGACCTCCAAGATCTGCCCGTGGAGGACAGCAGACAGCGTGGACCTCTCCAGCCATTCCCCAAGTTTCTGAATAGTGTTTTGACTCCAAAAAAGCAACAAAACAAACAACAATGACAAAACACTCCTAATCGTGCAAAAAAACACTTCCGGGTACCTCCTTACCTACCATGAGCTTACAGTCAAACGCACTAATAAAATAAGAGGCCGTGGATACGGGTTTGAACTTACTGGAATATGGATTGCTTGATGTTTCAGCTGTTTGTAAGTGGTTAGCCACGAAACAGAGACAGCTAAGATACTGCCACTTCTTGAGTGTAGATTGCTTCCTGCAGTCTGCACCCAATCCAAATTCCAATTAGTAAACTACTATCTACATGGACCAAAAGATAAAACAATCAACTTGGCAAAAATGACCAGGGAGGGATCTAAATGGAATGAGGGCCCTGCATAGACACACAGAATTTAAAATCCCACTCTGGCTCAACTTGACTTCGAATTTATTGCAGAGACCATTAACTGCCAATACAAAAAGAATTGAGACAATAAAGGTAAAATTTAAGGCAGCTGAAAGGGAACTTGGCATCCATACTAACTTTCTCGTTAAATGGCTATCATCGCAGACTCATTTCCATCACAGTTCAAGTTACTGGCTTTCACTAAGAGAGTCTAATAGGCAATGCAGGGAAATTCTTGTTCCGTTACAGATTACACTACCTCAGTGCATTGTGTAGGCTGAGTGCAGCCATAAAACTCCACCATGATTATCAGCAAGAGGTATTTATTAAGCAGCTCTCTGCATGTGGCACCTAATAAGTGCTTTGCAATGTGGGCTTCTGTGGTTGCCTAGAATATGGCGGAGGCCTGGCCTCCAAATCAAATTCAGTCCTTAAAACTGCTGTAGTCAACTCCTACCTAGAAAGTAAACTCCTGCCATTGCTTCCTGCTTTTGTAAGAGCTCATGCTAACTCATTTCACCTCCTTGAGACTTTGTCCTGTACACAATGAAAACCAAAGTGGTGATAATGATGATGACAATCAAGACAATGATAAACGCATCAGGGCTCTGTCCTGAGTAATTGGCAGGCAGCTCGTTAATCGTCAACTTAACCACATAAAGTAGGAACTGGCTCAATTCCTTGCCTCACGGGGCCTTGGATACTTGCAGAGAGTTATCTAGGGCTCAATTCCTTTATTTACACGTAGTTGGTCTACAGAGGTGCCACGTTAGGAAATATGCAGTTAAGTCCATGATGGGAAATAACAACAGAAGCCAACAAGATGGCTCAAAGGGTAAAGGCACTGACTACCAAGACCTTACACCAGGAGTTCAAAACCTAGGACTTACATGGTAAAAGGAAGGGAACTGACTACAAGTTGTGCTTTGACCTCTACATACTTGGCACACATACACACACAAGCATACACACAATAGATGATAGATAGATAGATAGATAGATAGATAGACAGACAGACAGACAGACAGATAGTAGACAGCTGTGAAATAAAATAGCATCAAGACCCTGTCAACACTTAATATTGCTGTCTGGATATTTCTGCTGAACTGAAATATCCCACCTGAAGGAAGAAGAGCAACTCAGAAGATTCTGGAAGTAAGCAAAACTTGCAAGGCTCAGGACTCTCCTAAATCTTTCAAGATTCACAAGGGTATAAAATCAGTGAGCAACTGCTGTGCTGTGGAGAGGAAACTTGGCCACCAACTGAGCTGCCTGCAGTTGTGCAGAGAGCCCCAGGGATACAACAAGCTTTTCTGAGTCATCATTCACACTACGGTGAACTACTGGTAGATAGAGTCTTGAGTCACCCATGATCCTGTGAATACCTGGATCCTCACGTAATGCTTCTCTAAGAAACTCCGAAAAAACTCCCTGGTTCACTAAGCTAGACCCTGGTCCTGTGGTTTTATGTTCTGTAGTTGGTGTCCCATGATACCCATTAGGGTAAATAGCCATTTGTCTACATCTCCCCAGTAACAGTATGTGTGTGTGTGTGTGTGTGTGTGTATGTGTGTGTGAGAGATGTGGTGTGTGTGTGTGTGTGTGTATGGGTGTGTGTAGTGTGTAGGGTGTGTGTGTGTGTGTGTGTGTGTGTGTGTGTGTGTGTGTGTGGTGTTTCCTTTATGTTTGGTTCCTGGCACAGAACCCTAAAACTCTTTAAAATTTCGTGATATAAAAGTCTTTCATTACTCATAGCCAACCGCTTCCTACAACACTTGAGTTTACTGAACAATGGATAAGAAATTGTCAGCGAAACAGCGAGTGCTAACGTATGGGATTACGGGTTAGAGTGTTTGATATTCTCCAGGAAGAAAGATGACTGAAGATCCAATTCAGTCACCAATGACCAACAGTTTCATCAGCCGCGCTGCATAAGGATGTGTAAATTAAACTCTCAACAAGAGTTGGGGGTGTCCAGACTGGAGAGCAGAGGAACGTGTTAGAAGATGGTGAACCTGAAGGGAGGGGGAGGAAGCATTCTATCACTGCCTTATGCATCTATTTTTTTCCCTAACAGGGATTCGCACTTAAGAAATTACACTGGGTCTCACAGCAGACTTTGAATTTGGGTTTTTGAACAATGTTAGAACATTTGGGGAAATTTGAAAGGCAGGCAGACTAAGAGATTTTAGGGATGTTGTAATTTTATGGGTTAGAATTACGTTTTGGGGCTTTATGTTGACAAGGATGTACTTGGGATGACCAAACGTGACAAGCCGACTTTATTGAAATTATAAATAGCACTTACAAGGCTAGGGAGATGGGTCAGTAGGTAAAGGGCTTGGCTAAACGCGTGAGAACCTGTGTTTAACCCCAAACCTGTATAAGAGTGTCAGGCTTGATGGTATGCACTTGAAATTCCAATAACAGGGAAGCAGATACTGAAGACCATTGGCGCTCAATGGCCAGCAAATCTAGCCTAACTGGTGAAGCTCAGGTCAATCAGAGATCCTATCTCAGAATGGGTAAGTGGTGTTCCTGAGCATGACACCTGAAATTGTCCTCTAATCCCCACACACACTGCAAACGTACACACAGATACCACAAACACACATTCACAAAAAGAAAGGAAGGAAGGAAGGAGGGAGGGAGGGAGGGAGGGAGGGAGGGAGGGAGGGAGGAAGAGAGAGAGAGAGAGAGAGAGAGAGAGAGAGAAACCAACAAACCCAGGGCATATGGTGTGTATACCTTCGGGTGTGTCTGTGAAGGTATTCCCAGAGGGTTAACGAAGGTGAAGACTTGTTCTGAATATGGGTGTAGCCCCATCTGGGAACTTGGATACTACACAAAATAAAAAGAAGAAGCCCAATGGATCTCTGCTATTCTTTTTTCTCTGCTTCCTCATCTGGGACGTGAGCAAGCAGTCCCCAGGAGCCACACCTTCCCAACCATATGGACTGTATCCCCCCAGATCATGAGCCAAAGTTAACCTCTCCTGCCTGAAGTTGTCTCTTGTCAGAGATTTGGCCAGAGCAACAAAGAGGTGACTAAGACAGCGTCTATTTCTTTTGCATGTCCCTGAGCTCCAGTCTTCCTAATAAGACTGCAGTCACCAGCACAGAAGTTCCCTGAGCTCTGAGTTGTCCTAGCAAATTATTACACCTGGGGGAGGTAGGGCTGTGAGAGCAGCCAAATGTGTAGTCAGCCAGGCAGAAGCAAGAGTAGTCTGGGGACTCCATTTGCAGCTACTGCCTGAAGCTAAGGTAGTCTTGTGGGCTTGAGTCCTTAACGTTCAATGTTTGTGCAAATCCTAAAAAGTCAAATCTTAATTGGTGGGTGCCCTGTTAATGTCAGGGAGTTGGAGAATTATGTGATGGGGGAATAAATAAAGAACTCTATTAATTAAGTAATGGCTAATTAATTGAGTAAATCAAGCTCAGAGGCAAGATGTGTAATTATATAGGCATCTTCTAATTTCCTGCACAGGAACAAGAAGATGCCTGCTTTATTATAGAAGCCATATCTGAAATTTTACATAAAGTGCATCTTCACGCAAAGCTTATTTGAAAATTCTTGAATCAAAAATGCATATATACACAAATATTTAGCACATATATATGGTGGGGGCTATATTTCTCTTTTAAATCACTGTTGTCTTATAAACACATGAAATATTTAATAACATAAATGCCCAGTGAATGATCAAAAAATATTAGCCTTAAATCACTGCTTCTGAGACTAAATTCTTTAGCAAAACTAAGAACTGGATAAAGGAGACAGGAAAGGGGAAAGGGGAGGTATTCTTTAAAAGCCATGGAGGAAAGGGGAGAGAAGGAAAAAGCCCGCCTTCCCTACAGTGCCCACGAGTAACAGGGCTTCCCCACTGATCTGAAGTCACTCTCTGTCAGGCATTAATGTGATCTAATGAGACATCAGCCTCTATTTTGATCTGCTGTTGCTACAGTGGCCTCAATCTATTAAGCACTTGCCTGCATTTCAAATCAGGACAATGCTTTGAAGGGTGATTGGCCTCCACTGATCAAAGTAAATTTCATTAGCGGAAAGAGCTTGACTTATAGCTGGCCTATAAAATAGGATTGGTGGGGGTGGCGCCTGTGTAAAAATACCTGCCCAAGGCTTCAGTGATGTTTATTCCTCTTCAAAGGACATAATGAAAACTGGGCGGTTGTGGTTTCTTCTCTAAATGAAACACCTGATGTCCAGAAACCATTCAGAAAGTTTTCCTATAAACCAAAACATGAACCTTTGAAACACTGTCAGATCCACTGCAAAACCTTAGCCCAGCCCACGCTGCTCTCTGAAAACAAGTGGTCAGTCCCAGTCTGTGGGCTTAATTCTAAGCTTGCACTGATAGAGTTTAAACACGGCCAGTTTACGGGGATTTAACAGTGATGATCAGAGTCACAGATGCTTTTCTGGGATCCTCTTTCTTTGTCTGCAGTTGAGTGATGTCTACATTTGATCTCAAAATTGAGTTTGGATGTGGGATGGAAGAGAAGATTAGCCCAAGTAATTCTGTTCGGCCTTTATTTGAAATTCTTAACTACTTGACTGAAAAAGTTCAAACCATAAACTACCATGGATTCCATAGAATCTCTATATTATGTGGTTTCACTGAGATACTATCATTTTCTAAAGCAGGAAAGAAAAAACAAATATCCAATCTACTTGTGGTAACTTTTTAATGGAAAAAATGAAAGAGAATGATTTCCAGATGCCACATAGATAATGAATGAATAAATAAAAAACAGGTTCATAAAAACAAATATTTCAATTACAAACAGCCTAATACTTGCAGTTTTAAAAATTATGCCTTAGTTTTATACTTTATTTTTATTTCTATGAATATAACTTCAATTGTAAGACTTTTAAAGTTTTACTTGTTAATAACTTTTATAATTTATATTTAAATTATCAATAATTGACAAAGGTGAAAATTCATGCAAGATATAGTATAATTAATTATAAAATCAAATTTAAGAATCCATAACCACATAAACTCATCTTAACTTTTCCCACAGATCTCTTTAAATAACTAACTCGAAGTCTGGATCATTAAGGCAGGAGTGGTGAAGATGGCGCCATCAATACAGAGTCTGCCCTGAAAGCATGCTGACTGGGTATGGATTTCCAGCGCTCACACAAAGCCAGACCCAGTGTCTGCATGTGGAAACTGGGGAAACTGAGGCAGGAGGAGCTCTGCTCACTCATCAGTCGGCCCAGACAATTCTATGAGCTCCTGGATCAGTGAGAGACCCTGTCTCAAAAACAGGATGAATAACAGTTAAAGTAGACACTCAACATGAACCTCTGGCTCCACACATGGGTGTACGAGCACATGCGTGTACAAGCACATTTGCACATATGCATACAGATGTATACATACGTACATACATACACATCACACATACGTACCCACGTACACAGGCACACACACACAAAATCTGGGACTGAAGAGTTTCCCCTGGAAGACTGTAGCTTCAGCCCTTTCCCTGAGAGCCCATGGCTTCCCTAAATGTCTACACTCCTCACTCATTTTCCTCTGCTCTTACCAGTGAGCCCTGGACACTTAGAATAGGGACCAGTTAGCAACTTCTGTAACTGCTGTGAGCCCAATCTGCAATTTTTAAATAACCCCACTCAACATCTAAGAGTGTCCTATCATGGAGAAGAGGCCTGACATTGTAAGAAGATAAGATCGCTTTTCAGAACATCCCGAGAGGGCCTGAGATGATGACTTGATGGGCAAGTAGCACTTGCGGTGCAAATAAAAGAGCCTGAATCCAAAAGTCCAGCACCTGCATCGGAAGCCAGCTGGGACCAGAACACCTGAAACCCCAGCAGTGTGGCATTTACCGTGGAAGGGCTTACGGGCTTAGCGGCTGCCTGTTTAACTCCTGCCCCAAGAAAGTAAGGCATAGTAATAGAGCAGGCCCTGGACATACTCCCCTGGCAGCCACCTACATACCTGTGCACACAAGCAAGCACAGGAATGCACTCATGCAGGTGCATACACTGCACACACACACACACACACACACACAAATACCACAAAATGTGGACTTTTAAATTGCTAGTAAAATGTCAACTATAGTCCTCTAAGTAAGCAAATGATAAGAGAGAATCAAGAGAGCTACAAATGAGACCTTAGCAGTTAGCAGTGTTGCCAATTCACTTAACAATCTTATTTATTTTATTAATGAAACACCTAATTGGTGTGAATAACTTGTCTCAGGCCTTATAGCTACTGAGGTGGCAATGTGCTCCTAAAATGTTAGCACTAAAGGTCCTTCATCAATATGACAATGTCATGTACAGGGCAGCACAAAGAACGAAGAGGGTCGTCTTATAGAAAGTATTATTTCCTTTGAAATCACAGGCTTAAGAATGCAAAACAGAATTCCATAAATTAAACTAATTAACTTTCATGCAGTCTGCTGCTCATGACTCAGAGGCAAGAAGAATTTCAGTATCTGTTCAGATTCAATGGTTTCCTCCAGAAAAGCCATTCATAAGGAACAATGAGGGTGTGCGGACATGAACAAGGTGGGAAGAGACCTAAGGGGTTGGTACGATGGGAATCCGGGAATGGAAGGGGATGAAAGAGGCAAATGGTGGCAGTGCTCAAGCAAGCTCCAAGTGCAACCCAAGGGGCAAAGAACAGGGGACCTCAACCTCTCCACACCAAGTGAGAATAGTCATCCTCTACCGTCTGCCTATAAAGATCACCGCATAATCTGTTCCTCAGTTTCCTTGTTTTCTTGTCTGGTGCTCACTATGCAATCTGCTACCATCACAGCGTGGCTTCCCTAAATTTGATCTCAAAAAAATGCATTGACCAAAAGACAGGAATACCCCAGCCTCTCTTGGCCCTTCCTAAACTCAAAACAGTTCAATTTAATCCAGTTTATAATCGTCTCTTTGTGATGCAATTTACCATGGGGGTAAAGATTGTGCAATCGATTTTGGAAGCGGATATTGTCAGATTTCTTTTCTTCTTCCTAGCTAGTTCTTCGGGAGTTTTAAACACATGATTTGATCATATTCTGATATTATCAGATTTCTAATCTCTCAAATATCTAAGCAATGTCACCCCACCATGGGAAAAACACTACTGATGCTCTGTGGATGGTTCTTGCTTTGATTCTAATGCTTATATCTGCTCTGCATATGGGCAAAAAGGGAAGAGAAAGGGAAGGGACCAAAAGAGAATCGTTAGATGAGCAGGGAAGGGGTGTGTCCTCTCTGATAAGTGTTACCTGTGCAAAGACAAAAGCCCTTTCTTGTTTTCTACACATAAGAACGCTGTATCGACCAAAAGATATATTACACATACAAAGCTAATGGACAGCAATGGGAGAACTGCATTCAGCTAGGGATAGTAAATGTGGATTATTAAATGTAGTAGGTAATTAAAGCATTTATAATCTTTGAAGGAAAGTAAAATGTATAAAATTACCTGTTTTGACTTCTTAAAGTATGGGCTGTTAATTACTACAGTATATAAATTTAAGAGCATCTATTTTTTTTAAAAAATGCTATTAGCTGGGCTGTGGTGGTGCATGTTTTTAATCCCAGCACTTGGGAGGCAGAGGCAGATGGATCTCTGTGAGTTCGAGGCCAGCCTGGTCTACAAGAGCTAGTTCCAGAACAGGCTCCAAAGCTCCAGAGAAACCCTTTCTCAAAAAACAAAACAAAACAAAACGCTATTAAATGAATGAAAGGGACCTGAGAAGGACACTCCTCTGAATGCATTTCCATAGGGACAGGGTCTTCTGGAACTGTACATACTGATCACAGAAATGTGACTGCTAGGAGAAAATATGTATCTTCTAAAACTAATATTTTATTTCAGAGTTACGAAATGTTTCTAGCCATCCTTTTGAAAAGAAAAAAATTCATCTTTTACTTTGCAACTTTGACACTTTCAAACAATTCAAGTCAACTGTAATCATAATTAGAAATTTGTTAATAACTTGTCATGTGACCAGTGAGATGCCATCTGTCCCTCCTGTGTTCAGCGACTGAGTCACACCCAAGGTTTGAGCTTGGGTAGTGCAGTGGTATTTCCAGTCCTACTTGTCTCCTTCCCACACTGCTGACTCTCTTCATTTATAACGGAAACAACAAGGTAGAAAACGGTAAACTAAGGAGTCCTAACTAAAAGGGAAAATGGTATAAGGCCATATTGCACTCACCTGGACGTGTGGCCTAGGTGATCACAATACCTGGGTCTGACGGGCAAGCGGCAGTAGCTGCATCCTTCCTTGCTGACTGCTGACAAATGGACAGGGAGACAATGCCCTCCTCATTCTCTAGCAAGAAGCCGCTCACTAACAGCAGGGGACAGAGCAGCAGCCCAAGCTTTCCTTTGTGCTCAGACAGAATTCCTTTGTTAGGAGAAACTCCATGATCTCAGTTAACTAAGGGGGAAACTCATCTAAATGACGAAGATAATGTCAGAGATTGGAGTTTATGAACAATTATGAACAACAACAGAGCAGTGTAACTCTGGAACCAGTGTGTGTGTGAGGGAGAACACATGAAATTATGAAAAGGAAGTTTCTTGATGCTGGAGAGCTGGCTCAGTGTTAAAGAGTGCTTGCTTCTCTTCCAGAGGACACAGCCTTAGTCCCCAGCATTCAAGTAGCAGTTGAACATCTGAAATTCCGATTCCAGGGATCCGACACCTTCTTCTGGCCTCTGAGGGCCCTTGGCATGCACAGACACAGTACGGGCAAAACATCCATACACATAAAATAATTTTTTCCAAAGGAAAGGAGGCCTCTGTGATGTCATGCTCGCTAGCGTCTGGGATCCATACAACATGCTGGTTAAATGGCTGACATCTGAGACTTGTGAGCTACATCCTGAGATCTTTTTATCAGCTCAGTCTTCCCGAGAGGCTGACGGTCTACGTGTTGGATGCTGTTTATCATAACAAAATGAAGACCTTTGGGAGTAATAGTGATGACTGTTTTGGCTTTGTAGGCTTAGCCTTTGCCCTGGTGGAGGAATATGGCAGAGATGATCTTCCTCACCTTCATCTAGTCGTGACTTGGTATTACAACACCCATTGCCTTCTCATTCCTCATGGCTACACTTAATTCATGTTCTACAATCACTTTGAGGAAGCTGAGTTAAAGAGAAGAGAACTCTGCATCACCTCTTCCAAACAAGTATATGCTGTGTATGTGTGAGCCATGTTCTCATAATTCCTTGCAGGGCTCAGTTCACATCCCAAGAGCTTCCTGGAAATGCTCATGCATTAGGTGACAGCACCGCCCTTCCAGTTTCTGCACAGCTTTCTGTCCTGCCCTAACCTGACGCCTGACATGCCAGGTCCGGATTATCATCAGTTCCATCAAATTAGCATAAAGGCTTCTCTTGGAGATAGCTCCGTGATTTCGGTGATGAGGAGCAGCTTGGGCGAGGTGGACTACATAGCAGTGTGATGACTAATCCATTTATAGTTTTATGGGAAATCATGAAACTGAAGAGAAACAAAAGCTAGCTATAAAATAATAAAATAGGACGTAAGTGGCTCATTAGGCTCGCGCTGTCAGCTTCCTTGTGTGAGGAAATGGGATTTGAAGGCCTAGAAAGAGACAAAAGGGAGCTGGGAATGTTCCTGCTATTATTCATTTATAAGACTCTCATCATGCAGCACACATGTGCATATATGCATACACACACATACACACACACATGCTCATGCACACACACTGACAGACACACTGAGAGCTCAGAAATGCTATGTGTCCAAGAAAGGACGGGATAGGAACAGCAGGAGCAGGTTGGTTGGCAGAACTGTACAGCAAGAGACAAATATACATCGCACACAGAGAGTGTGCTTGGCTCCAGGCTGTACAATTAGTACTTCTATTTACAGCAGACTCCCTAGACCAGCAATTTAGAAGTAAATGACAACTAGCTTGAAATGGTTTGGTCAGAATGCAAAATTGAACCAAGGTACATTCTGAAGCTGATTAACTAGCTCGCGCCTTTATTCTTCCTACTAATTACTGAGTATATTTGCTGGCTCCTGTCATTGATTTGCCAGCTTTTAATTCAGGCTATGAGTTTAAGATATTAATCTACAAACTTTTCATTTTCTTTATTGGTCAGTACAATTTATGACAAATTGTACTACTTAAATTCGTCATCTTAATGATTCACTCTGGTATTTTTTTCCTGATTCTTCCATTTATTTTATGCGTTTGCCCATCACTCCCCCACAGACTACATTTTCATTCTTTCTTCTACTAAATGTTCATAGACAGAGAAGCATCAGTCAGAGAAATGAGAATGTGAGTAACAGAGATTAATAGGCACCACTCAGAGCCAAAGGGTTCAGTACAGTATTGTTTCATGATGAAGAATAGAGGCATACTACAAAGAGACAGACAGAGAGAGAGAGAGAGAGAGAAAGAGAGAGAGAGAAAGAGAGAGAGAGAAAGAGAGAGAGAGAGAGAGAGAGAGAGAGAGAGAGAGAGAAACTTTGAAGTGATACTCATGGCTGATTTCTTCTCTATGGACCTTTATAAATATCTTATTTGGCAAGCAATGTACTTTGCAATAGTCAATATACCTTTCTTTTGTGTTTGCCATTAATCTAATTTTCCAGGAGGCCAGGATTGTGGAAGGAGATACAGTGGTATGAAGAATATGGTTGACTCCAGCCGACACGTAATGCTTGGCTCTGGTCTGCTGAGTAGATGGTAGATGTTTTTTCTTAGTTCCCTTTCTTGATGCTCTGACAAAACATTTAGTAGAGAAGGGGTTTATTCTATCCCACGGTCCCAGTTATAGACCTCCATAGCAGTGACATCCCCCACAGTCCCGGTTACAGCCATCACAGCAGTGGGGTTCCACTGACCAGAGAGAGCTCTGGTGGATGATCCTGTTGCATCTGTATTTGGGAACAAAGAGTAACTAATGCATGCATCCTTGCGCACAGCTTGCTTTCTCCCCTGCTAAGCAGTTCAGGGGCAGCTGTCTAAGGGCACATGCCTGTGTATGTGAATGTACAGGTGTGAGCTCAGGTCAATGGTGCTCAAGTGGAAGTCAGAGGACAACTTTTGGGAGTCAGTTTCTTTTTTTCTTTCCTGGAGACAAACTCGGGTTGCTAGCCTTGGTGGTTAACTGACGAGCCAGCTGACCAGCCTCATTCTCCCTTCTTTCTAAAATAAATGTTCACATAGAGCATTTGAACTAGCTGGGATGAAAATTGTTTTGGAGAAATTAGTAAATGACTTAAACCATTTATTGATTTTTTTTTTAAATGATAGGGCTCTTTTTCAAAGTAATTTGCCTAATAGTCATGTCACAATCCAGAAGAAAGAACTAGGAGATATTTTGAGACTAAAGAGAAAAGGAGGAATTTCTTCTTTTAAAAGACCACCAGTACATGAAGGCTTCACATTCACACATATCACTTAACAAGATCCTCAGAACCATCTCTGGGGCCCCTTGGGTTTCTGTGACCAGATTTTTTTAGAAAGAAAAAAAGTCTCGTGCTCTCCTGACTGGGCTAGGTGGGAAACCCTGGAAAGACAGCAGACCAGGTCTCTAATTGCTTACCTCATTCTGTTGTGTGTTCGCAAGCTGTCTTAATTCCAAAACTACTTCTGATTAAAATAATTTATCACATAAAAAAGGAAAGGAAATACCGACGTCTACTGTAGGTGGGTGCTCCTGCTGCCAAGTCTGATGGTCTGAGTTTGATCCTGACCTCACGTGGTGGAAAAGGGAGCCAGAAGAAGGGGGAAGGGGAGAAAGAGAAGGAGAGAAAGGGAGGAAAGAGAAAGGGAAGGAGGAAGAAAGGAAAGGAAGGAGTGTGAGAAAGAGACAGATAGCCAGAGAGGTCCCGTATCACAGAAAGCAAGCTTTCTGGACTTTGAAGCCAGAATCACCTGCCCTGAGAAGCCAGCATTACCTCCCACCACGATACCTTATTCTAGTTCTTTTTCCTTTCCTCTTGTCTCCCAAATGCAAATTTCCTATATGGCAATGACTAGGAAATTATTCAGAAACATACTGCTTAGTTCATTAAAGGCTTTCTTATGAATAACTCAAACTTACTCATAAAATAACCTAAGTTGTTTGCTTGAAATAAATTCTAGCAAATAAACAATGTTTTTGGAAAATAATTTTAAATTTTTATTGAAATGATTAACTCTCCTTATACTTATACTTAAAGTAGATATCCTAATGTGGATTTTGGCACAAAAATTTCAAGTAGGATACACTGTAATTGTGAATAGTTGTTTGCCCCCCAGTACTGATAAATTGACACCGAATTCCCCCTTCCCCTCACCCTGTCTTTCGATCGTGCTCAAATCAGATGAGATAACCAGCTGGATTCTCTTAAGTCAATATATTTATTTGGTAAGTATGAATAATCACTACAGCCCTTGTTGTTAGTGATTCGAGAGGTATCACATAGTACATAGAGTAGTTGCTGGACAACAGAAATTACAAATTAGTTGATGAGTAGAGAAGACATACACACAAGGACAGAATTAAGTAATAGTTAAAAACCAGTGTCTAGAGAAGTCTGACTTTATAACCTTGCTCTGCCACACAGCACTGTCTGGGTATCCTGGCCCACTCCTTTAACCACAGAACTTGCAAGGCAGAGATAGATTTCTCTGAATTTTAACACAGCTTTGTCTACATCGTGAGTTCTAGGCCAGCCAATAAAGATTACATAGTGAGACCCTGGAGACCCTGACTCTACATACATACATACATACATACATACATACATACATACTACATACATAAAGCAACATTGCACTTTGGTTGCTTTTCTTTTTGTTTTGTTTTTGTTGCTATGGCAAAGTACCTGACAGAAGTAATTTCAGGAAAGAAGGGATAATTCTGGCTCACAGTTTGAAGGCACCGTTCATCAAGGCAGGAAGGCAGCTCCAGCAGTGCGGGCAGGAGCACGGCACCTACAGAATGTGCAGAGAGATGGATGCTCACACGCTACTGGATTCCTGCTATTCATTTGCTCCAGGATCCCAGCCCACGGGTTGGTACCACCCACATTCAGGTGGGTCTTCTTGCCTCACTTAAACCTCTCTGGGAGCATTCTTACAGACAGGGGTTTGTCTTATAAGTGATTCTATGTTCCATCAAGTTGACAATCAAGATGAACCGCTATATGTGCCTTACTCCATTTCAAAGTTAGTTCCAAAATCATCACGGCACTTTCTATACCTAGAGTGATGACTGAACTCCTGTGTTCTCTTTAGTCCTGTACCCACTTTGGGCATTTTCAGAGTCAATTCGTGAGGGGTTCTACACCAGCTCTCTCAGCTCCTGCACCCTATAGACAGTTAACTTATTTTCTCTTGGCCTCTCTGCAGCTCATCTACTCTTCACCGGTCTGCTCCCTGTGTAAGTCTCTCTTTTCTTGCCATCTATAAGGTTTCTCTATCCTACATATACCTCTGTCACCCCTACCTCTTGACTTCATTCAGAGGGACCTCCTACCTCTGTAAAGCATTGGTGTGCCCATGCTTCAGTATAGACATGACCCTTTTTAATTCTGAATGCAACTCTTCTCCCTGATTTGATGTTTGTTTTCATTGAAAAATATCAACAGAAACACAACTACAGAAAAGAAAAACCACCGTGCAATTCACAGCCTTAGTTCATCCGTCTGTGATAAACACCATAAAATGAATAGACTCCAAGCTGCTAAAGAAATGGATTTCTCAGTATTTTAGAGACTGCAAAGTTCCTAGTCACAGTACTTAGAAACTATCTGGTGAGGGCCAGTAGTTTGCTTTGTTGGCAGTGCCTTCTCATTGTGTCATCGTGTGGTAGACAATAGCAGAATTCTCTAGGGCCTTTTATAAGGAAAATAATCCCAGTGGTAGAAGTCGACCCTCATGACCTGCACAGTACCATTACTGTGAGGCTCAGAGGCCAACATGTAAATTTGGAAGAACATAAACACTCAGAGCATTGCTGTTATCTCAGGACTCCCCCTACCTGCACCCCAATTATCAACCTGTAGTCTCCAAGCTCCGAATCCACCTTTCACTGTCCTGGCTGTCATCCTGCAGATGGGTGCTAGCAACACCCCTGTTTGGGCAGTCAGCCAGCCCAGCATGAGGTTGTGTCAGTAGGGGAGGGATGCAGAAGCTGTGGAGGAGGCAAGAGCTTCTCCTCTGCAGGTCTTCTATTTCCTCTCCTTGTTTTCTCATGGCTGTCCATTATGGAGAAAGGGGAATGATGCTCATCTCGAACGGCACCAAGCCCTCTCCCATGAGCAACTTTCTAATGAGTTCTGCGGTGTGCTACAACTAGCCTCCCAGTGAGGTTCACTGTGAAGTGACCTCCAGCAAGTTCTGCAACATTCTTCTAGATCTGTCCCAGCAAATTCCACCCACCCAGAGGGGCTAGTCCTGTCACAATATCATCTAGCAGATTGTTTCCAGTTTGCTAGCCCCTGGCTATGAAACCTCAGCAAACTTTACCACTCAGGGAACTACAGAAGTAAGCTCTCCATTGAGCTCTGACTCAGCCATGGAGAAGTTCTTCTCATAGGGCCAAGGGCTGCGTCTTCCACCTGATCTTCAGAGTCCTATTGGTTAGTTGTTTAGCCAAAGTTACTAGTTTATAATTCTGTATGTTGTTTCCCTGTTCAAATCTCTGCATGGGTTGGGTCTCCTAACTAATACTTCTCCCCATTTCACCTCTGTCTCCTGAGTGTCTCCCAGATCCACCAACTTCCCTCCAGTCCCAGGGTCGCAGCCTGACTTTACAGCCTTCTTGTTCTTAGCTTGCTTTTGAGTATTGGCCTCTTTGTTTCTTAATTCTAGCTTAGATATTTCTTAACACATCAGGGATGTTGCTCCATGGCACACATGGCTATAAATTTTGATGCACTAACTTGAGTGTGGAAGGAATATCTAATTATTTTTCAACCACTAATTTAAATATAACTCAGAATGGGAGATCTTATTTTCAATTATTATAGACGTTGCTCTCATCTCCCCAACTCTCCAGCTCCAGGATTTGGAGAACCCCAAGTCTTAAATACAATCACTTGGAGTTGGTGGCACACTAGCTCTTCCTAAGCAGAGCAATCTGCTGAGGTTGGGAGCTCAGGAGCATGTGTGTGTCGGGCTGCCTGTGACACACTGCCTCCTTCCCCTCCCCTCCTCACCCATGCCAGCTTCCAGGGACATCAGAAGGGAACGGGGGTACAATGTCTGAACGCCATTGGCACTCTTCCGTTCCCTCCTAGGCTAGCTTCGCTCTGGCCTCCCTCCTATTCCTTTAGCAAGCCAAGTTGTCTTCCAAACAAAATTGGGTTCTTCTGGCAATGGTGCCTCAGACATAACAATCTAAAACACCCTGTGGAAAAGAAATGTACATTTCAGGACACTCTCGGAAAGTGAGGAAGCAGAAGGAGAAAAATACAGAGAGAACAAAACAGATACTACTATCTCATCCAGGGCCAGAATCCTTTTAGGCCAATAAATCTACCATTTTTTTATGATTGTACATGTTGGATATGGAATGCATTCTCCTGGACTCCTTTTGTGTTCTCTGCTAATCTTGTTGGTTACTTTATTTCTTCCTGCAGTTTCAAAAAACAAACAGAGGTCTGGCCCTCTGAATGTGGCAAGTTGAGGCATGCAGGCAGTATTCAAAGGGAGATAAAAGGTAAAACAGGCACTCTGCTTCAGGCACACCTAAGAACTGCCTTTCCCTGATGTCACTTGCCTTTCTGTGACATTGCACTTCTTACTAAACGTTTCATCTTTAAAATACCAAGATGTATCTTTCAAAACTCAGCTACTCTGCCAGGAACCCTTCAAGCATGTCCTGTGGCCGACCTCCCTACCCCTTTGCCCTCTTGGGCAGCCACAGCACCTTTAATTTTTTTGTTCCCTTTGCTTTCTTCTTTTGGATTACAAATTACCCAAGAGCACAGTGACACCATCTCCTGCCTCTGCATCTAGAGTTGGAGCCACAGATAGCTTTTGAATCCCTACGTGATTATTGGAATTATTCGATGAAATTCTTCAAGTGGCTACAAATCACTGCGGTGACAGGAGGGCCCTGTTGTTGCAGGAGGTGCCAGCACTGAGCTAGCAGGTGCTCCCACCCTCTGGGGGATGCTCTGAACTCATCTGCAGCTTCAGCTATGCAGGAGGACCATTTAATTACTTCACCATTTAATTACTACTGATAACACCTGCTGGGATATGCTCTTTGGAGTCTTCTAAGCATAGAAAGACGGGAAATTCCTCATTCTCCTTATTTTCTGTAATCAGGTATATGCTTTAGAATACTTCTAGGAGATTCTGCTTCTCTGGTGAACAATAGGGGAAGTTGCTAAAGATTTACTGGTTTAAGCTTCCAGAATTTGAATGGTTGAGAGTTCAGAATGGAGGGGTGATTTTCCCTTTAAAATGAGATGTTAGTATTATTGTAGTTTTCATGTATTTTGGCAGTCTCGCAAGACACCATCTGGATTAGTAAAATAAGTTGTATTTGTAAAAGCCAAAAAAGCTCACAATTCATAAAATGTTAGTGTAGAAAATATACATTATATAGAAGAAGAGGAATAACAACAACGACAACTGTTAAAGTCAACTCAGCATGTGGCAAGAATATCGTAAAGGTTTCAGTACTTGGTTATCAAGGAGTGGGGCTATCCAAGAGTATCCCATCTTGCATGCCATAGAATATTTTTTGGTGTTATTATGCAAACTGCTTTCATATTTTTGCTAAACAACAGTTTGGCCAGGTTTAAAACTTGGCTCTGTCGCTTTCTGGCTGTGCAATTTCAGCAAACTATTTTACACCACCCCCACCCCAGTACCTCAGTTTTCTCATCTGTAAAACAGAGGCCATGTCCCTAGGGAAGAACCTACTGATGTTATCCTGCTGGGTGGATGCAGTATTAAAATGATGTGCACATAAAAGATCTTACACCATAGGACTTAGGCAGTAGTTACAATGCTTAGTGCTGCACCTTGAATGGAAAGCATGAAGCAATTTAGACGGCTACTATTGTCACCATCATCCATACCGTGATCAGAACCCACGTGCTGGCTAAGCATGCATAGGACTTGAGCAATTGTCAAGGAGCAAAAACTACTCTGTAGCCTACCCAGACAAAGAAGCTAGACAAAAGTTTTCCTCTCCCCTTCAAGGCCAGGTCAAGCCCTAAGGGAGAAGGAGGAAGGAAGTGGGGGTTCACTTTTTCTTGAAAGACTTGATAATAGTACCAGCGACTCAGTGTCCTGTGATGTACTATGTCCTTCACAAAAGCCTGAGGTAGAAAGGGTGGAAACATAAAGACCACAATTCAGGATAAAGACTGAGCTGTCATGTCTACCTTCGTGAACAACACTTCCGCCATCTTCAAAGACAGAGCAGCATAAGTCATAGGTCATCTAAATCCAAAAGGAGCCGGGAGGGCTCTGAAGATGTTGGGACTACTGAGATCTGCCCTGATGCTACGTTTCCTGCCCAGCTTGCACGTCACAGGAAGTCTCTCTTCACAGGACGTGACTGATGCGTGGCCTGCAGTCAGGCCTCACTGTCTTAGCTTTATGCTGGTTTTCTCGGCATTTTTAGCTTCTCCCTCCCAACTTTAATGCTTCTTGGCCCCTCATACTTATTTTATATACTCTCCCTAAAAAGCCTTAATAACCTCTTAATGGTAGTAACTTTACAGGAGCTCATTAAAATGCTATTGCAAGGTCTTTACAAAAGGGAGGCGGAGAAGAGAGACACATAAACCATGGTGGTCTTTCAGAGTCAAATTTTACTGGATCCGCAAGGTTTAGACATATCTGGTGTAAAACCGTTATTTCTGATCTGAACAATATCATGATGGATTCTTGTCTCTCTGACCTCCTAGGATTTGAAGCCAGAAGTGCTGCAGAAGCAGTGAGAGTCCATTAAGGTATAACAAATTCCTTCTGGTTCAGAGAATGAAATCCCTGGCCTGGGAGGAAGCTTAACATTCTAATTGAACTAGTCAGTCACCTGGCCAAGGGACCACCCATAAGGTAGGACCACCCCTTGGAAGGCAGGCCCATCTGAAGCAAGGCTCTAGAGACAGGCAGAGTAATAACCCCTTGATTAGATACCGTGTGTTTACTTCTCCGGGTTCACACCTCCTGGATCAGTCTCCTGCAGAGAGCAGCAGGCAGGGCTGCTTTATAAGTGTGTGGACTCCTCACATTATCAGCCTCCACTCTACATAGCTCTTCAAACTGTCAGCCACACTTCCTTAAGATGAGCTGGGAGGCTAAGTCGGTATCCTTGGGTGGCCACACCCCACCCCACCCAGCCCCTCTCTCCAACGAGACTGGTAGTATTTTAGCTCTGTCAGACTTTCTCATCTGCCAACTGCAGTCACTTCTTCCTTCCACGTCAGTCTTGGGAGCACTGTCATCACCCCATGCTCGGAATCATGACTAGGAAATCTAGGCAACCCCAACATTTGACACTTAGATTCTGTCATCAGCAAGGGAAGATCACTGTTTCCCCAGTTACAGGTGTGACATGTGACTATCTGTACCTCCTCATTCCTAGAATTTAAAGCAGCAGAGGCTGTCTCCACAGTCAGCAAACCAAAAACTCCTTGGGGGTGAGGATTTGGTTGTACTTACATCTGGATTCCTAACCCTACTGAGTACCTGATACATAGCAATTTTAAAATAATTATTTATGAAATGTCTAAACCAGATCTTATGTTAGCTTCAGTGACAAAAGTTGCTTCCTAGGGCAACACGATTTGATAAATTCTCAGAATCCGTGTGACTTGAGCAGGTTTGCATTCAGGAGTGTGATAGCCACCTGTGCAAAACCAGCTCATGCGTTAGTTAGCCTTGCAAAGGTTAACTAGTAGTCAAAAGACATGGAGAACGATTTGCTCTGGCAAATGGGCACCTTGTTGGGCCAATAGGAGCTTTAGCTCAGAGAACTTCCAGGGTTGTCTCCCTGGAGATGTCTGCAGCCTACTCCCACCTTGCCCTTCTGGTCATATAAATGATTGTCTTGATTGGTAGAGGATTGCCTTCCTGTGAACTTAGACAAGTCCTACCATGGAAAGCCATCACTCATGGAGGTAGGCTAAGTTAACAAATCTTCCTCAGGATTGATCGCTGAGACCACAAATGAATGAGACTATCAAACTCTATACTATTTGGAAGTAAGTCTTTGTTTCTATTTGAAGTTCATTAGTGGAGTACTTTCATTAATCTGGGTACACACTTTTAAAAATCGTAGTTTTATTTAATTATAATTTTAATTTAGATTGTGTGCTTGCTGTGTCGGGCGTTGACAAACGAGCATATGAATGAATACTCCCTGAAACAAACTGATGTTCGGGCTTCCTGAGATTCTAGCCCTAACCTTAGGACGGAGGGCAAATATTTAAGGGAAGTTTCTATTGCACTGAAAAGCTCAAGTCTTGGGGGAAAGGCTCAGTGGGACAAGTACTTCTGCACAAACATGAGGACCAGAGGTGAGAGCCCCAGAGCTTACATAAAAATCATGTGTGTCAGAAAGTGTGTAAGTTGAGAACTGGGTACAGAGCTGGATGATCCCAAAAGACTGAAGGTCAGCCAGTCTAGCCAAAATGGTGACTTCCAGGTTCAGTGAGAGACTCTGTCTCAAAAATATAAGATGGAAAAGCCATTGCTAAAGATGTCAGGTGTCAACCTCTGGCCTCCACTCTCACCTGCATGGGTTAGCACAAACATACACACACACACACACACACACCACATACGCGTAAACATAAACTCGCAGAAGTACACTAAGCAAGAAAGCAGAAATATAAGGAATTATTCACCTTACTATTCAACCTTCAGGAACACCAGAAACATCTCTTGAAATTAAATATTTCATCCACACAACAATAGCACTTCAGTGAAACTCCAGTATGAGCAAATTAGCACTCTCATCAGATAGCGCCGAGAAAAATAATCTGTTTTTCTTACAGAAGGGATAAGGAAGACTATCTCCACAAAGGACTTGTAATAACTTATTGAAACAATTCTCTTTCATGCTTACGGTGATATCCACGGATTATCCTGTTAAGTGTTATCCAAAATGAAGCATTTTATTAAGCAGAGGCCTTCAGTTTTATAATAAGACTTTTGAACCTCACTATAAAAGGCATTCCAAAGAATTTCTATAAAAGGGCATACAGGTTGTAAGCAAAATCCAACAAAGTCTCAAAACAGTTACCATTTCTTGAGTCTTCGTGTGTCAGGTCCAGGCCCTTTCCTCACATGCATAATCTTCGCCTGGTGTAGACCTGCTTAGGAAGAGTTGGAAAAATGGCGGCCACCTAAGCGGGAAAGTTTGATTACAAAATATGGACACGGGGGACTGGAGAGATGGCTCAATGGTTAAGAGCACCGCCTGCTCTTCCAAAGGTCCTGAGTTCAATTCCCAACCACATGGTGGCTCACAACCATCTGTAATGAGATCTGGCGCCGTCTTCTGGCGGACGGGCATACATGGAGGCAGAATGTTGTATACATAATAAATAAATAAGATTTTTAAAAAAATATGGACACAGCACTGGCTCCGAAAAGCGGTGAGATGAGAGGAGGCATCTTTGTGGAATAAGTGCTAATGATCCGATCATCGGGAGTTACATCAACCTTTCCCCTCAGAGTGGAAAAGCCGTCTTCACGGTTGGGAGCACAGACCTTGCGAAACTCCTGAATAATCAAGGTAGATGCAACAACTGGCCACTCTCTCTGCCCCGCAGACTTCTCAGCATCACAGGTAGCATTCACAGGCTACTTCAGACAGAATCAGGGAACTCTGCGGTGATTGGAAGGTTGTCTTATAAGACTAAACACACGTTGTACCAGTGCAAGATAAAACTCACAAGTGACCTTTAGAGATCCCAGCAGGGAAAAATATAAACAACTTCCTATGACATTCGCTAAATAAAAATCTTAAAATTCTGGACAGGAAGCAGTCACATAACCATGCACCCACTCAAGACAGTCATATTTGCAGAAGACAGCCCTGGTGGTATTTCAAAGGCAAATGCATACTACATGAGGAGCCTTCATGGATGTATGGCCCTCTGCCCCAGATAGCATACTAAACCATTTTCCCTCAAAATGCAAAAACTTAATAATTTTCATCTCAATAATGGGTGCCGTTACCACAGTGAATATCTAATCCATACATAAAATTACTTTGTGTAGGAAGTGAAAAGAAGAAACAGAACACATTTCACTGTTCGGAATACTAAGACAAAAAATGAGCTACTTCAAAAACTTAAAATAGAACACACCTAGCAATTATCACTGGCAACTGAAACAAACAAACACAATATCTTAGTAGTAATCAGAAGGCAGAAAACCACGTCCTTAAAAGCCCTTGCCTGAAGTTATACGCTAAGATAACGAGCAATCTACACAGAGTGAAGTCACCTGCACACTAGCTCAAATCGTCCTGAGGCTGTTTATCTTAAGCCCCGTGAATCACGGCTGACTAGGCTGCCTGCATTGATTTCCCTGTATTAACCTGGGCGGCCAAGAACTTCCTTAGCACGCAGTGGGAATGCCAGGGCAGTGAGTGCCTTACTGTCCTGATTAGGGGGTTTTTATTTTGTTTTTACTGTTTTTAATTGAGCTACATAGTTTTCTCCACTTCCCTTCCTTCTTTTCCCTCCCCTTATACCCTCTTCCATGGTCCCATGCTCCCAATTTATTCAGGAGATCTGTCTTTCTCTATTTTCCATGTAGATTAGATCCATATATGTCTCTCTTAGGGTCCTCATTGTTGTCTAGGTTCTCTGGCATTGTGAATTATAGGCTGATTTTGCTTTGCTCCATGTCTAAAAACCACTTATGAGTAAGTACATATGATAATTGTCTTTTTGGGTCTGGGTTACCTCACTCAATATGATGTTTTCTAGGTCCATCCATTGACCCGCAAATTTCAAGATGTCATTATATTTTCTGTGCTTTAGTACTCCATGTGTAAATGTACCACATTTTCCTTACCTATTCTTTGGTCGAGGGGAATTTGAGTTGTTTCCAGGTTCTGGCTATGACAAACAATGCTGCTATGGACATACTTGAGCACATGTCCTTGTGGTACATACCCAAAAGTGGTAGTGCTGGGTCTTGAGATAGGTTGTTTCCTAATTTTCTGAGAAATTGCCATGCTGATATCCAAAGGGTCTGTACCAGTTTGCATTCCCACCAGCTATGGAGCAGTGTTCCCTTTACCCCACATCCTCTCCAGCATAAGCTGTCATCAGTGTTTTTGATCTTGGCCATTCTTAAAGGTGTAAGATGGAATCTCAGAGTTGTTTTTGTTTGCATTTCTCTGATAGCTAAGGATGTTGACCATTTCCTTAAGTGCCTTTCAGCCATTTTAGATTTCTCTGTTGAAAGTTCTCTGTTTTTTGTTTGTTTGTTTGTTTGTTTTGGTTTTGGAGGTTTTTTGGAGGGGGGTTGGGAGACTTTTGATGACTGTTTATACTACTTTAGCATTTATAGGTCTATTTAATTTGCTTATCTGGTCTTTAATTTTGGCAAGTGATTTTTATCCAGAAAATTGCCCATTTCCTTTATATTTTCCAATTTCATGGAGTACAGGTTTTCAAATATGACATACGAGTCTTTGGATTTCCTCCATGTTTGTTGTTATGTCCCACTTTTTATTTCTAATTTTGTTAATTTGGATATTCTCTCTCTGCCTTTTGTTTAATTTGGTTAAAGGTTTTTCTATTTTGTTGATTTTCTCGAAGCATCAACTCTTTATCTCATTGATTCTTTGTATTGTTTTCTTTGTTTCTAATTTGTTGATTTCAGCTCTCAATTTGATTATTAATGAATTGATTATTAAGGGATATTAATGATCAGTGATTGCTAGTTCCTGTTATTTTAGTATTTTTTTTGTTGGTAATGTTATCGTGTGTTTTTTCCCTTTTTGGGGATTTGCTGCTGTGAGGTCATCTATTTTCTTTGTTTTTATGGATGTAGTCAACTTCCTCAGGTTGGAGATTTCTTCTAGTACTTTGTGTAGGGCTGGGTTTGTGGCTAGGTATTGGTTAAATCTGGTTCTGTCATGGAATATCTTACTTTGTCTATCTATGGCAATTGAAAACTTTGCTGGGTATAGTAGTCTGGGCTGGCATTCATAATCGCTTAATGTCTGAATAATGCTTGACCAGGACCTTCTGGCTTTCATTGTTTCCATTGAGATTTCAGGTGTAATTCTGATAGGTCTGTTTTTATATATTACTTGGCATTTTCCTTTGCAACTCTTAATATTCTTTCTTTATTCTGTATGCTTAGTGTTTTGATTATTATGTGGTGAGGGAATTTTTTTTGTCTATTTGGTGTTATGTAAGCTTCTTGTACCTTCATAGGGATATCCTTCTTTAGGTTGGGAAAATTTTCTTCTATGATTTTGTTGGATATATTTTCTGTGCTTTTGAGTTGGACTTCTTTTATCCCTATTAATTAATAGTTATTAAACTATTCTTATGTTTGGTCTTTTCACAGTGTCCCATATTTCCTGAATATTTTGAGCTAAGCTTTTGTTAGAGTTAATGTTTTCTTTAACTAATGAGTCTATTTCTTCTATTCTATCTTCAGTGCCTGAAATTATTTCTTCCATCTCTTATATTCTACTGTTTAAGCTTGTATTTGTGGTTCCTGATCATTTTCTCATAATTTCCATTTTTGTAATCCCTCAGTTTGTGGTTTTTTTATTGTACCTATTTCAGTTTTCAAGTCTTAAATAGTTTCTCTCATCTGTTTGCTTGTTTGTCTTGGTTTTCTTTAAGGGATTTGTTAATTTCTCCCAATTTTTTTTCTTCTTCTCCTCCATTTCTTTGAGGAAATTTTCCTTTCCTCTTAAAGGCCTCAAACATTCTCCTAAAGTTATTTTTTAGATCATTTTCTTCTGCTTCATCTATATTTGCTTGTTCAAGTCTTGCTGTTGTAGGGTCATTAGTTTTTACTAGTGTCCTGTTGCTCTTTGTGGTGTGAGTGTGTTCTTACCTTGTCTACCCATCTTTTCCTCTGATTGGTGTAGCTGGTACTGAGTCTCTGGTGATCAATCTTCCAGATGCCAGTGAATCCAAGGCTCAGATGGTTGCTCTTTGTGGTGCTGTCAGGACCATGGTTCCAGTCACCCTGAGGTTACTCAGTGTTCTGGAGGTTGCTCAGCAGCCCTGGGGGTTGCTTGCAATACTGGGGTCATTCAGACCTGCTCCTATGGAAGTTTCTTGTTTAGGGCTGTTCCCACTGAGGTTGCTGCCTTGGGCCTGCTCTGGTAGAGGTCTCTGGCTCAGGCCCACTACTTCAGAGGTCACTGATTCATGCCCATCCCGCAGAGGTCTCTGGCTCCAGCCTGCTCCCTCAGTGGTAGCTCCTTTGTACCTGCTCCTTTGGAGATCGCTGCCTCAGGCCTGCTCTGGCTGAAGCATCTGGCTTCTGCTGAGGTAGCTGACTTCAGTGGAGGTCACTGGCTCAGACGTTTCCCCACAGATGTCCCTGGCTTGTACCTGCTCCCTTGGAGGTCCGTGACTCGTGCCTGGTCCCGCAGAGGTCTCTGACTTGGGCCAGCTTCCTAGGTAGTAGCTCACTTGTTCCTGCTCCTATGGAGGTTGCTGCCTCGGGCCTGCTCTAGAGAAGATCCCTGTACAGGCCTGTTTCTGTGGATGTCCCTGGCCTGAGCCTGCTCCCTCAGCCATCCCTTCCTGGCTTGGGCCTGGTCCCGCAGAGGTCTCTGGCTCTGGCCTGCTCCCTTAGCATTAGCTCCCTTGTATCTTCTCATGTGGTGGTCGCTGCCTCATGATTAGGGGGTTTTCAAAGAACATTGTGTGAGAAGAGCAGAAGTACACAGAAACTTATGAAAACCATTTGGCATTATGCTTCTCAGACTGTCCCTTTTCAACAAGAGAAGGCAGCATGGATTGCCTCTGTTCCCTGGACAGAGTACCTCTTTAGGACATGCATCTTAGTGTTGCCCTTAGACCAGCAGCCAGGCATCAAGGTGTCCATCTTCTGCTTAAAGTTCTGTTTGCAACTTTGCAAACCAAGATACAAAAGTAAAGTGAATACTATATATTTGTATGACAAGAGAGAAAACTTATTTCCAGAGGTTTTTCAAGTATTTTTATTATTTTTATTTTATTCTTCTTTCATGCATTATATATTTCCAGAATTTTATTTATTGTATTTATATTGATAATAATAAAATAAAGAAATAATATAATGATTTTATATATTAAAATATAAAAAAGTGATAATCTTAAAAATATAGATTACTAATAAGAATAACAAAATTGTTTACCAAGAAATAACAATTCTTTGAACTGGGGGGGGTTAGGGTTTGGATTACCTATCATTAAATTAATTACAAATATTCATTTGTAAAATACACTTTTAGATCAAGGGCCATGCAAAGACTGATGACCAGATTTTGCCTGAAGGTCATAGCTCAACTGAGATATTGTTTACTGATGCCACAGAAGAATAAAAAAGTAGAGGAAAGCAACATTTCCAAGTTTTCCTCTCATATATTTACATGTTTCTGTATTTCACATGCCAGTTTGTAATAGAAATATGTAAAGTATAGAAGCATGTCTATATTTCACAATGTCATTTCTACTTCAGTTTGATTTGGCCAGAGACCCTGTTTGCTTTGGAAATGAACTGGGATTGTTTAATAGAAATTAAAAGGCAGAAAAATAATGTATGCTTAGTAATTGGGCTCTAATTTTTTGTTTTTAATTGCCTAGTGGGACCAACATATTGAAGTCAAAGATTACTGAGGAAGTTAAATCTTCCTAAAGTTGCTTAAGTCCCATTAACGTGTCAAAAGGCTCGTTTCCCTAACAGATAATTTGGTTATACTGGGTCAAAGGAAGAGAGTTCATGAAATAGCTTAAGGGAAGTCCTTGCTACTTGGCATATTAGCCCATTATTGCCCCATAACTGCTGACTAACATATGACCTCAAACCTCAGGAACCCTACAGCACGGGGAACTTCCTCCCATCTTTTAAGAGGCTTTACAAGAATTGTGCTTTAGTTGGTCTAGCCTACTCCAACATGGGGAGTGGAGAGGGATTGAGGGAGATGTCTGACATCACTTTCATACCTCCACACACTTGGGAGCACATATACACACAGAGATACCTACCACACACACACACACTTGGGAGCACATATACACACAGACATATCTACCACACACACACGCATAAACACAAATAATTATAAGAGAGAAGAAATTTTTTCTGCTGCATTATTTTATCTAGGCTATGACTCGAAGGCTTAAGATCTGGCTTTTCAATATACATGGCACACAGCAGAAAGCAACATGGGAAAAAGTTGACGTTAGAGAGGGGGTGAGCTGACTTATACAACATGTCAATGGCTTTCTTATAAAATCTGGTACAAAGGAGCTTCCAGTAAGCATACCAAGACCCAGATAGGATGTATGGAAATGGTGCGGCAAGGAGACGCTTACCTGGAAGCATCCTAGAAGTTAGCCAGTTTGTAGAGAAGCCACACTTGGACATAAGGTCACCTCCAGTCTGAACTGTGAGTGTGCTGAAGGACAGTAAAGGTTTGCACAGGAGCTGAGTGCTATTCCTGCTGGGCATGCTCTGGAAGGCACCAGCCTCTTGAGCTTTCCCATGAGAGAAGGCAGGCAGTGAAGAAGAGAGTCACAAAGGGACAGAGCCTGAGAGCAGAAAAATCTAAAAGGAAGTGCCCAATATTGAGCCCCCTCCCTAAGATGCTAAACTGAACGAGGCTATCACAAACCCGAGTCTTCAACCATGTCCCTAAGACAAGAAAAAGGTGAAACAGTTAATGAATAAAGCTGCTTTGGAGTAGAAGAAAATGCCAGGTCATAAGCACTGATAGTCGAGTTTTCAGTAAGACTAAAGCCAAATTGTCCAACCTCTGGCATCAGTGTTAAAGCAAAGTGATAGCTCTGTTAATGAATTAAGGGGCTAGCAAAAGAATGTAAAAAAACAGGACATGGTGGGGGCAGGGTATTTTTTCTTATCAGCACAGAGAAAACCTGCAATATCTTGGGAAAAGATGGTAACCACTACTGGCATAATGACCCTACAAGACCTTCTGTGGATGGAGCTGTCAGCCAGCATCACAGACAATATTGTGGCTGTGAACCTTTCTTCCTTTCTGAAGACCCATGAAGACCTGAGATGCTTGTACTAGTGGCTCCACTGTCCCTGCCTTTTAGCTCAACTCCAGAGGGGAGGGCAGTAGGAGCCTTCATCACTTATGTCATTGCCTGGAACTAAGTCAAAACACGGATGACAATTGGGACATTGCAGAGCTTCTCTCAAGCAAGACAGAAACCAAGGTTGAGCTCTCTCATTGAACAGCCAGTCAAGAACATGACCTCTGCAGGAATAGAATGGCAGAATGGCTTTTAGGCTCTGTTAGTCTCTTCTCCTCTGATAAAGATAAGACCATAACACATAACTTACACACACACACACACACACTGTATTTGTGTGTGTGTGTGTGTGTGTGTGTGTGTTACAGTATACATCTCAATTTGTTTCTGAGGAGCAGGAGTTAACAATATTGCAACTACTGAGATTATAGTCAGCTTTGGTCTGTAGCTCTTGAAGGCTCCCGGATAATAATGATAAATATGTGTAATAGACTGCAGGAGAGGGTAGTTTATGGAAGATAAACTTTCTGTTAATTGACTTCAACAGTCTTTTTGCATCTCAATTTTACACTTTCCAGAGGAATGACTGGAGCCATTCATTAAGAACATTCAGATTAGAAAAGTTCCTATAATTATCTTCTCTAATAAATGGAATTACTTGATACCTTAAAATAATAGGCACCCTTCCCGGGATGTGGTAGCTAAGAACAGGAGGAAGACAGAGACTGGAAATGAATTCGAATGGAAATAAGGAAGAGAAAACAGAAGAGGAGAGGATGATTAAAGAGAGGGAAAATGGACTCCATAGCCTGCAACAATAGTTTGAAAACAAAGAAGACAAAAATATAACAGAAATGCAGGATCTAGATTTAAATCTCAGACGCTACTGCTTCTTAGCTCCATGAAACCAGTTATGACTTGAATCCTATAATCCTCATTCCCCTCATCTGTAAAATGGGAGTAAGAATTTATTACATGTGGTTACAATGGTATGTAAGTGTAGAATGAAGCGGCGGGGCTGCGTCCCGCCACCCGGCCGCCGGCTAGCTTTACACCCAAAACAATTACACGGAAACTGTATTCTTTTAAAACACTGCCTGGCCCATAGTTTTAGCCTCTTATTGGCTAATTTTCACATCTTCCTTTAACCCATATTTAGTAATCTGTGTAACACCACGAGGTGTGGCTTACCAGGAGAGATCCCAACCTGCGTCCATCTCGGAGAGGAGAAGCATGGAGACTCATTATGGCGACTGCCTGAAGCGTCTCCCCAACTCTGCTTCCTTTTTCCCACAATTCTGTTCTGTCTACTCCGCCTACCTAATTTTCTGTCTCTTAAAGGGCCAAGGCAGTTTTCTTTATTAATTAACCAATGAAAGTAACATAGACAGATAACTCTCCTCCATCATGTAAGAGACTTAGTTAATAGGGTTCTCATACACATCTTATGCATATCGCCTAAACATAATTTCATATACATACTTTAATAACAATTTTCTTGAAACAATTTCTTATGGAGTTTTCCATTTTTGGCATCATCATGGCACACAAAATGTTTTGAATTTTGGAACACATTGGGTCTTCAGGTTACAGAGGTTTATCCGTGTAGTGCCCAGTAAACTTTAAGTGCTTATATAGTAAGTAACTATGTCAGTTTGTCTCCACTAAGTACCTAAAAGATATCATTCATTAGATCTTATATAGCCTGTGAAATGAATTTTTCCTTTAAAAGTTACTCTATTACTGATTCTTGTCTATTTTTCTTTTGATAGCTTCCAGTAGATTTAAAATCTGTACTTTCTAAAACATCACAGTTTTATTAACTCTGAGATTTCGTGCATGCATATAATGTATTTTGATTGTATTTACACCACAATTCCACCCTAACTCCTCCCAGATCTACCCCAATCTCCTCGCATAACCGAATCCAACTTCATGTACTCTTTTCTTTCTAAAGGCTTTACTTTAATTTTTAATTATGCGTGTACATGGGTATATATAATATCCACAGAAATGAGCACATGTGGTCCCTAGAGTTGGACTCTTAGGACAGTTGTGTGAAGTTTATGGGAATTAGGAATTAGATGTAGGACCTTGCAGGGAGCCGCAGGTATGCTTACTCCTAACCACTGAGCCACCTCTTGAGTTCCCCTCCCTTTGTTTATAACCTACAAAGGCCAATTTGTTTTGTACTCCTGGGTTTGGATAAAGGTGTGAGAACATGGTCAGTCTACCAGGGGGCGCAGCTTAAAGAAAACGAGTTTTCCTCTCCCAGAATCCACCAACTGTCCATAGCACCTCAACTGTGCCTGGTGATCTTGACCCCATCCCTACCCTTCCTAGGATGTTGATTGACTTGATCTTGTGCAAGTCTTGGGAAGGCAACCACAGCTAATGTCATATGTCTGCAAATGTCCTGCCACGTCCAGAAGATAATTTCTGTCTTTACAAACTCTGACTCTTACAATCTTTCAACACACCCTTCTCTTTTGTTCTACAGAAGTGAAAACTGGAACACAGAGAAACTGAAGACTTGTCCGACGGCAACTCAAGTTTCAGTAGGGACCTCATTCCTGGTCCTTTATTGTTCAATTAGATGTCAACATTTCCTTCTTTTTTGACCCGGGATGTCTTGAGTATTGAAGTACAACAAGCTTAACTCCTTACACACTACAATCCAAGCAAGTGCACATCGCAGGCCCTGTTAACAAAAGGATGGAGCAGCCTCCTCCACTGAGACAGGCATACACAAAGAAATAAGCATGAATCTTCAATTTACCTTGGCTGTCATAATGCAATTAGGGACAGTGTGGTGGCAGGAGCAGGAAGTCAAGAGATCACATCACCAACAACAAATACAAAACCAAAGAGGATGAAGGCTGAAGTTCAGAACTCCCAAAGCACACCTCCATGACATAGTCCCTCCAGCCAGGCTCCACTTTTCCAAACAGCACTGCCAAAATAGGAAACCAAGTGTAGTACCTGAGCCTATGGTGAGTATTTCTCATTCAAACCATTGCAATTACTGAATACATAACAAAATGGAGTGGTTGGGTATCTTGGGGTGGAAATTCTTTAATTCAATTCCTATATATTTCTAACACTTGATCTAGCTTATAATAAATATATAAAAGGCCATAGGTACTGGAGAAATGGCTTAGCCATTAAAAGATCTTGCTACTCTTAAGGAGCACCAGAATTTGGTTCCTAATATCCATGTTAAAGAGGCTCACAAGCACTTATAACCCTAGGTCCAGAAATCCAATATCCTCTACACACACACAATCATCTTTTTAAAAAAAAATAGACTATAAAATGAAAGTTACATTTTAACTTAAGGGGGAGAAATATAGAAAAGGAGATGATTTAATGGGGAACTTGGGCTAGGTGGCTGCCACAACACAGCACTGAACTGTGGTTCCAGTTGCTGAACCACAGTGATGGTAAAGAAACTTAGCTTACTTTCTATAGGTAGTTTTCTGCTTACTTCATCTAATTATCCTTGGTTCACATGGAACTGAAGAGAACCAACTATGCAAAAAGATTTTCTGAGCATGGTCATTAGACAAAACAGTCTAAGCTAATGTAATAAAATTATATTAGGAATAAATGAAAGGTCCCAAATCACTTATTCATAACCATTAGGAACAAAATTGAGAAGGACTATACAATCAGTTATAAGGCTGCTATGCCATGTGTCTAATCTTTATGTCAGTGGAAAGTGGGTGGAGTCATAAGGAGCCACAGCTGACGCCCTTGCGGGTGCCACAGGGTTAAAACAAGAATGATGAGCAAGAAAAAAAAAAAAAACCACTGCAAGTTTATTTAGAATTTTACATGGCAGAAACATCTTCCACATTGAAAGTCTGGGGACTCAGAGGGAACTATACATTCTTATGCTCCTGTTTTCTGAAGCACAGACGTTGTATAATATTACTTAAACTATGTAAAGCTATATTAACATCTATTTATGCTGCATTGACTTGATTATATAAAGATGTGCTATTGTTTCACCTTGCCTGCCTAAGGTACCTAATAGGTCTAACAAAAATCTGCATGGCCACTAGCTAGGCAGTAGAGAGTTAGGCAGGGCTAGCAGGCAAAGAGAATAAATACAAAGAGGAATCCAGGATGAGAGAAGAGAGAACGGGGAAAAAGAGAGAGAGTCGTCAGAGTCCAGCCAGCCAGGCTGGCGCTAGATAAGGAGTAAGACATACAGATGGAAAGAGAGATTAAAAAAAAAATCCCAGAGGCTCTAAGTAGAGATTGCTTGTTCATTTCCCAGCTGCCCAGACCTGAATAATCACACAAAACTATATTAATTACAACACTCTTTGGCCAATGTCTCAGGTGTATTTGTAGCTAGCTCTTACATCTTAACCCATTTCTATTATTCTATATTTTACCACAAAGCTCGTGGTTTGTTACCTCTTGCTTCTCGGACAGCAACATGGTATTTGCCTCCTTTGGCAGCCACATGACATCTCCTTGACTCTGCCTACTCTCTCTCTCTCTCTCCATATATATATATATATATATATATATATATATATATATATATATATATATATCTGGCTATATTCTGCCCTGCCATAGGCCAAAGCAGCTTTATTCATTAGCCAATAAAAACAACACATATACAGAAGGTCATCCCACATCAAGAGGCAAAATGTAGATGAAGAGAAACAGTTTCAATTAAATTATAAGAGATAGTGGGATAAGAATATGATCAGGCCAAGCATTTATAGGTAATAATAAGTCTCTGTGTCTTGATTTTGGAACTGGTTGACAGCCCCCAAAAAAGTCTGCTCCAACAGACAGCGATTTAGACAATGTGGATGGACGCAAATGACAGGAACTGATGGAGTCTGGAAACCCATCAGAGCCCGTGTCTTAGATTCTTCTGGTTGTTTGTAGTCTTGCTTCGTTTTTGGGTGGGAGTTTTTGACTTACAATAAAACACAGTATGGCAGAAAGTTTTGATTATCAGCTACTTCACGGAAAGGTAAAAGATGCTGTTTTGGAAAAAGTAGGTTCTGGCTTCTATGACCTGAGTTCCTAATTTTCAATTCTATAAAGTGAGTTCCTAATTTTTATGGTCTATCACTGGGAAAGTTAAGGAATAAAAGACAGGAGAGCAGAAAGTCGGGGAGAAACTGTCTCTGAGGCCAGTTTCAACCCCATCACTTTGGCGTAATCTGTTTTCCTCTCTCCCTCTTAGCTCCATAACCGGTGTGCCAACTCCAGTGTCTGAAGGAGCACCTATCATTAAACATATTGCTATTTCTACAATAATATGCAAGGGATCACACTTGGAACCTTTTGATGCCTTCACATCAGTTTGCATTAGTTTTCCCACCTATGGATTTCCTCAAGGCTCTTTGGGGAAAAAAACTATTTAGGGATTTGGAAACAATGAATAAGATTGTGCATGTGTTCTTGTTTTTTCTCTCTCCCTTCTCCTCCTTCCCCCTTCATTTTAAACACCACACACACACACACACACACACACACACACATATTAATACATATAAGTATAAAGAATGAGTAATAAAACCTTAGCCATTTCTGTTAAGATCTGTTTCACCTTAAGCAAATGACATTGATGAAGACTGTTTTGCACCCAAAAAAACGTAAGTCATGGTACAATTACACCAAAAGATAAGTTGTGGCTACATGTTGTAAACACCCTTTGAAGCACTCTCAGTGAATGAGCATAGCCCCGAGGTTAAGGGACCTGATGGCTGTCACAGCTCTGCTGTTGACTTTGCATGTGACCCCGGGAAGGTTGTTTGGTTGCCCTGGTCTTCAAATTTCCTTTTGTAAAATGATGCGATTGGAACGGATGGTCTCTGGGGCCTTTCCAGTTTTATAACCAAGCCTTCCAAAGTTTTACAGTTTTACTATGTCATCTACTTAATATTTTAATTAATACCAAGAGTCGGTTACTTTAAATACTTCTTGGTTTACTATGTCTATTTTTATATGCACACATATACACGTATATGCATGTATATCTATAATTGACTCACAGAGTTTGATGCCAATCATTTCTTCTCCCATTTCTAAGCACACTGTTTGACATGGAAACAACGTGCTCAAATAAACATGATAGCAAAAGCAGTGTCCACGCTTTCCACGGCAGAAGGTTACAAACCCGCTGGGCTCAGAATATGAGCAAACAACAACCACGAGATTATTTCTCAACTCTGGAAATATTTGTGAGTAATTTTGCCAAAGTATTAGTCAGAAATGCTAATTGAAAGCCCCAGCCGACAGCGCCAGGGTTACCTTGCTTTGCTTAGTTTCCTCTTTGAAATCTTGCCCTCCTAGGAAAACACATGAAAAGAAATCTCTTTGAAACATTAGCTTGGACATGGAAATTAGCTTCTCGGGGTTTCAGAGAGCAGATTTGGACCTGTGTCCTCTGTCAGCCACGTCTTTTTTTTTTTTTTTTTTTTTTTTTAAGTCACTGCTTCAGTATGTAGGAAATCAGGAAAAAAAGCCCATGGTTGTAAAAAGTAAGTTGACTTTCCATTTTTCAGTTTTGAATCTTGCTTTGGGATTTAAGGAAAAAAATCCTACTTTTTCTAATGTCTTCCTGAAGCCACTCCAAGCTCAGAGTTTCCGTTGACCCTAAAAAGGACTTTGTGTTCTTATGTACAATTTAGTTATGAAGACCAAATACAAGTCAGTATTTTTTTGTGTTGGTAACACAGCATGAAGTTATCCTATCGCATACATATTCCTCCACGGCATATTTTTGCTGATACATACTTTCCTTCAACAAAAACATATGTCTCTACATATATATATATATATGTGTGTGTGTGTGTGTGTGTGTGTGTGTGTGTGTGTATGTGTGTGTGTATAAAACATATTATATATACACAGTATGAACACACAAATAGCTTCCATCTTATCCTCAAAAGTGAAGACTTATGTCAATACAACAGTTAATTGATGAAATAATAAATAGTTCAAATATCTTAACACACTTTGTCTTTTTTGAGGCTGGGTCACCTGAACCCCAGTGTGATTTTCTACCTTCTAATAGGAAGTCATGTAACCCTCGCATGTCTATAGATTCTGCAGTATTGGAGCCAATCAATATTGAGGGAAAAAAATCTTTGTACTGAACATAGACAGATTTTCTTTTTAATTCTTTAAAAGTACAGTATAACAACTATTTCCGCAGCGCCTCTTTTGTGGTAGGCATTGCTAGCATTATAGGTAGGGAGGTTGTGCACAGGTTACACAGCGATCTACGCTATTTTATATAAGGAAAAGAACATCTTCTAATTGGTATCCTTAGGGACCTACAACCAATTCTCCATGGATACAACAGGATGGCTGTACTTCCCTTTCTGCTCTTGCTGCCTTCATATGTTTAAAATGAAAGTTGAGAAGAACATATAAGAATTAGGAAAGTTTATCTTTTTCACCTCTAAACTCTTGTCCCAACCTCTTTCCCTCTATGTATATATTGCCTTGAGTCTTGAGCTGAAGTTACCATGTCAATATACATGTATTTGTGACTGTGTAGACACAGTTTGATACAACCCATACCCAAGTACATACTATTGTAGGAATCTGCTGGCATTTATCTTGTCTTTCCAAACTTAAAGAACATATGTTCTAATATATGTAAGAAATGTTTTTATGGTTCCATTGATATTTTTGGACACTAAAACTCATTTTTTAATCTAAAAAGTTTTCTACACTTAAAAAAACAAGGACTGGAGAGTTGGGAGTTGGATTATTCTTGAGCAAAGCACTTGCTGCATAAGCTGAGGGCCTGAGTTCAGATCCCTGTGTCCGTGTAAGAAACCAGGCCCTGGCTTGACCGGTTGCTGCATACATTTAATATGCACTTGGGAGGCAAAGAAAGGCATTTCTGTGATTTTAAAGGCAAGCCTGGTCTATATGGTGTGCCACAGGCTAGCCAGAGTCACACATTGAGAACCCATATAAAAGAATAAAAATAAAATAAAATGCCAGGCTATGCATGTGCTTGTGAGGCTCCCTAGGACCTGCTGGCTAGCTATCCAAGTCAATGGGCTCCAGGTTACGTGAGAGATGCAATTTCAAATATAATTTGGTGCCGGGCGGTGGTGGCACACGTCTTTAATCCCAGCACTTGGGAGGCAGAGGCAGGCGGATCTCTGAGTTCGAGGCCAGCCTGGTCTACAAGAGCTAGTTCCAGGACAGGCTCTAGAAACTACAGGAAAACCCTGTCTCGAAAAACCAAAAAAAAAAAAAATCAAATATAATTTGGAGAACAGTTAAGGAAGACAGCCACTGATGACCTCTAGTACAGGAGCGTGCTAGTACACACACACACACACACACACACAAACCTAGTGTTTTTACTGCTAGTTTCTTATGTTTTTAAAGATATCCCTGTCTTAATTGCTCTTCAAATTTACTAATATTTTTGTATGTGTATCTTCTCTACCTTTTTTTTTTTTTTTTTTTTTTTTTTACTGAGTATGACCTTGAAAGCAAATGAAGAATTGTATCTATTTATGGTCACAAAAATAATTATAAAGAAATATTTGTTAAGTTCAGAGATTAAATCTGGGTATGGGACAAAAGCAATTTTTTTCCTCCTAGATCATTCCCAGCTCAACCTAGCCCTCCTGCAACTCATGTCTGTATTTTGCCTTGATGCACTTCCCAGTGTTTGCTGATTCTGCCCGCTGGTCTGTCTGCCAACAGGGCATCAAGAAGAACCAGAATGGCTGTCAAGGATAGACGGACATCGGGTCTAAACGTTAAAGCAGACAGATGATGAAAGTGTAAGGCAGTGGGACCTTCATCTCTTCATAGTGCCTGAAAAATAGCACAGAAACGTTCAAGCAGAGCCAAGAACAGGAACATCGATCACCATTTATAATGCCCCCGTCTCCCACCCCTCCTCTTTCCCTCTCCTCCCCCTCCCAAACTTAAACATTGATTCAGCTTTATTATATAAACTTTCTTAGAAAACAACCAACTAAGACACCAAGGATAAGATCTAATCTGGAAGAGTTGTTTATATGTTAGGGTAGTAGGTTAGTTACCATGCTAACCATGCTTAATTGAGCCTCAGATTTCGATCAATAAAATTATGTATTGTTAGTCATTTATAGCCTTGTCCAATATAGTTAAGTAATAATAACAATAACTAACACTTGTGCAATGATTCTTTAAGTCATGCGCTTCAGTATATTCTAAACAGTTTATATCCATGAGCTTAATAACCCACAACTGCTGCATCAACAGCCCTGCTTGCAGAAAAGGAAGGAGAGACATTGAAACGCTAAAAGAATGAAGCGCTTGCTGAAGGTACCCAGATGCAAAAGCACGTACAAAGGAGAAATGTACAACTTAAAAGACCTATGAGAATAGGTCATGGTGAGCCTGAACAAATAAATAGCAATGTATTTCATTAAATGGAAATTAACTTCGTGTTTAGTTAACCTTCTCATACATTTACTTGACTTGGACACTTGAGATGAATATGGAGCACCCCACCCATAGAAACTTGGACCATGCAGTAAGTAGTCATGGAGTAACAATTTTATACTAAAAATTCTCCAAGAAAGTAAAATATTCTTTTTGTTTTCTTTAACAAAGATAATACTGGTCAAATATTACAATGCTCCAGTGAAGTGAAAACAAGAAGTGTGTTGAAGGATGAACTTTGTCTATAAGGCTTGGGCTAGTGTGTCCTTTAAAGCAGCAGAGTATTCATGGGGAATACACAATAAAGCTTAGACGCGCCTTGTCAGCAGTCCAGTAAAGGTACAGCCCTCGGGACTTCATACCAAGTTTAAACGCCATGTGTTATTTAGCTCTAATCTTACCACCACCTCAGATGTTGTGTTTGTAAACTTATACCTCCTGGTTCGTTTTATAGGACGCAATTAAATGGATGGCTGCAAACGGTTGTGGCACAGTCATACACTTTAGCATGGTCATTTGATTTAAAGTCATTGACATGTTGATCCTAAAGCTTGAAGACTGCGCCTTAGGTGAGACATTAACACAGCGTGAGGGCTCCATAAAATAGGATGGCAGACGGGACAATGCTGAGCACCTTCACAAAAGCTCTGCCTTCCTGCTATTTTGAAGAGCTAAAACAACGTGCTGAAACCTCATATTTACTTTCCCACAAAGTAAAACTGACGGCGCCTCTGCTTAACATTGTAAGCACGGTATTGGAAAAGAAACCCCAGAATGGAAGATTTAATTTGTGAAAATATATACCAATAATTTTTAGAAATAGAATAATCCGAAGGCATCGGGGAACGCATACTGCAAATAAGCCACAGATAGAACAAATGCCATATAACATTTAAGTTGTTTCATTGGTGGTACTCCATTTTCTCCTAAAGTCTCTTGGATATCGAATAATTTAGAAAGATGCAAAGCTCCCATACAGCTTTCTTTTCTCTAAAGCACCTTAGCAGTCTTCGTATGTTAATCGCCTGTGAATCTCTGAGAACGGAATATGGCACACAGCATTTCCTAACATGTTAGCTATAAAATCCCTTGTTCACAGAATATCTTGGAAGACTCGAGTTCCACAGAAATCATTTGAATCAGAAACAAGGGATTCTTTCCATAAATACATTTGTTGGCTTCCATGCTGAGATGCCTCCAAGTTCTTCAGACACTCTTCCCTCACCAAGTTCCATTTGGTGCTCAGAAATTTAAAGACAGGGACAATGTCACTCATTTGACCCCCTCAGCCTAGCATATTGCTTAATATATATCATATATATCAAGCAGTTTATTTCCCAGCAACTGTATGATGCATATGAAGGGCTAAATAAATACTTGCTAAAATTCTCTGGGATTTTCTTACTAAGATCTCATCTTTTCCTCCCCATCTTCCCCCATGCATCTCCCTCACATTAAATTTACTAATTAATCATTTAAGTCTAGAGTCTAGACTATTCTATTTTCTGATTCAATATTCTCATAGTCAAAATATGATTGAAAGAACAAATATAACTACTTTGTTACTCATAATGGTCTTGAAAGACAGCCAGATCATGGTTCTAGGAGCCAGATAAGGACATCAGTTGCAACCTTTCTATTTCCTTCCACACCGGCCCAGCACAGAAATACGGTCCTCTTCTGTGAATATTCCTTCTTTCTATTGTGTAGTTATTTCATCTAAATTGAAACATCCCCTCCTCTGGAGGAGATACCTTAGGATGGATGAATTAAATGAAATGTACAGGGAACAATAAGAATCAAAACTAACAAGTTTCAACACGTTCCCGAAACTTACAAGATTCACTAGACTCCTGGCTAAGGTTTTATAGGCAGTAATAATGGCTGCCTATGAGTTGCACAGACGGTCAGGGACACAGTTTTCCAGAGTCATTGTCCATGCTCATGTGAGAATTTTGGTGATGAAGCTGCCTTTGAGTCATCATGCTCTTGAAATTAACCCTAATAAACCCCTTGGTTAGCCAAGTTGATCTTTGGTAAAATTATAACTGTGTTCTGTATCCATCACACAATACCTTCTTTTACATAAGTAATTTCAAATATTTTAGAAAGCTTAAGAATGCTTCTTAAAAAATAGACTACATTCACTAAAAGCCTTTTGACTGCATCAAGAAAACTTTATAGATGTACCAGAAGTTTGATTTGTATCCTTCCTGATTCTATTCTTATTCATCAGTTCTAAAAATAACTACTCTTCTAATGAAATCAGAGTGAGCCCACCTTTTGATATCCTAATTGTATACTATGTGGCCATACAAAACAAAAATCCTTTTTTGCATTGCTAACATGCACAAGTGAAAGCATGCACACATACCTTTCTCCTGGTTGCCTTCTTTCACTCAACATCATACTTCTGATTTTTGCACGTACAGCACACGTAGGTCGTTCATATTAACCATGTAGAATCTCATCGTATTCACACGCCTCAGTTTGAAGCCCTGCCTTCTATTGATAAACACAGAGGCTTTGTTATTTTATATATTTTAGGGAGTTGTGTACCCCAGTAAAACCTCTTTCACTCAGATGGCATATTTACCAACAGCCATGTTGAGTGTTGGAATCTTATGCCTTACACCTGTTCCTTCGATCACCCTTGGCTGACAGGAGCTGCCTTACCCTGGTGGGTCCCTCAGCATCAGATTTATCCCTAGATCACTTATAACTGGCTCTAGTGACTGACTAGTGAAGGATATAAAAATATCTTTGTGGTTACAGGAAGAACTACTCCTATGGGATTTATATCCCAAAGCCCTTCACAAACTAAGCCTAAGCTAGATTTTTTTTAAACATGAAGCCACATCATTAGCTGCCACTTCCAAACCCTGAACAGCTGGCACACACCATACTCCTGGCTATGGACTCTGCTCCTCAGGAACTTGATTCAAGACTGTGCCATTGTTATGTGACTTTTATTAAATGTGGATTTCCCCTCCAGGTATCCAGGGAGGAGGATTATCTTTAACAAATAAAACATTCCCAAACTTTTGTAGACGTTAGCATCATTTACACAACTGTCTCTGTTGTATAAGAGTTGCCATCTCCAAAAAACCTTCAGAGCTTGTCAAATATTTTAAATTTCTCTGAAAAGTTAAGAGTGAGATAATTTATTTACCCCATATTTTATCCTGAATAGTTTACTTTTGGTTTAGCATTTAAAGGAAACATAAATATATTAAAATGAGAAAAAATATAAAAAATACAATATAAACGTGGTACAATAAAATGGATTTTTATTATTTATAACATAGCCCTAACTTGTGCCTTATCAATGTTCTTACAATTTAACTGACATTAATTCATTTGCAGTTCATACAAAGCACATGTGGTATACGCTGTTATGGCTATGTCTATTATACATATAAGGAAACAGGTCACAGAAAGATAAATGACTTGATCCACACCACATAGAACAACCAAGTACATCAAACTGAAAAATATCTATTGCTTAACTATATAAATATCATGCATTAACTACATCATTTCACCTTTTTTTCAATATTTATATGTGCTCAGTAAGTCTCCTAGACTTTTATTTGTTACAATTTTCTTAAATACGTAAAATCCTACCTAATAATTATGATGAGCTAAATTGTGCCCCTTTCCCAGAATAGCCACGCCCAAGTCTCTGGAACCTGGAATGTTTCCTTCACATGGAAAAGGAACTCTGAAGACATGATTAAGCTAAGGTCTTGAGGTTAAAGAGTGCTCTGAAACATAAAGATAGATCCTAAATCTATTCACAAGTTTCATTTGAAGAGAGAAGTAGACAGAGATATGAGCACAGCCAAACTTGAAAATGAAAGCAAAACATACAAGTGAGGAAGAATTCTTTAGTCAAAGACTGTAGCCTGTCTCCAGGTAAGAACATCAGAGGAACAAATCTTCTCTTATAGCCCCAGAAATAAACTCTCTGCTGATGCCCAGGTTTCAGTCTCTGAATGATTTCCGACTTCTGGTCTCCAAGATTGTAAAAGAATATATCACTGTCTAATTCACTAAATTTCTACTAATTTATTCTACTAATAATAGAAATCAAATATCATAATCCAGCCTCAAACTCAAGGACTTGAAAATTAAAACATAACGTTGCAATATTAATAATTATTTGAGGAAAAACTTCTGGGACCAGTGAAATGGCCTTTTGTTCTAGTTTCATTCCTGTTTCAGTGATAAATACTCAGACCAAAAGCAACACGGGGAGGAAGTGATTTATTTGGCTTATACTTCCGGATCATAATCCATCATTAAAGAACTCAAGCAGGAGTTTGAAGCAGGACCCACGGAGAAATGCTGCCTGCTTGCTCTCTCACTGATTGGCTAGTTTTTTAAACAGCCTAGAACCACCTACCTACGGATGGATGATGTAGTCCACAGTGAGCTGGGCCCTTTTGCAACTATTAGCAACCAAGACAACCCCCCACTGGCCATTCTGACCTAGGCCATTCCTCAATGGAGGCTTCATCTCTATGACCCTAAGTAATGTAGGGCTGAAAACTAAAGGTAAGTAGTACACCCAGAGGCGTTTGTCCCTGGGTAGTGGGATCAATAGATAAAAACAAGCAAAAACTCCCAATCAGTTCCTGGGTTTGAAATTAGCATAGTGTCATTGCTACTTCATTAAAGGGTCTAGAGGAAGCCATGTGACTAAATCCACAGTTACCAGGCAGAGAAACACAGTCCACCTCTTTTACGAAGGGACTGCATCTGATGTTGAGGTTCTCCGCGTGGAGGTAGAGATTTGGGAGTAATTCAATCTCTTTTATTTGTGTTATCATCATTATAAATGTTTAATCTTATATTCAATCAGATAATTACATATAATCATGGGGCATGTTATGATTTGACTATGAAATACGCCTCATATTCTCATGCGTTGAGCGTTTGGTTCTCGACCAGTTGTGCCACCTTGGGAGGTGATGGGAACTTTTAAATAGAAGGCCTAGTTAAAGAAGCCATCAGAAACTGGGTGTAGCAGTACACATCATTAATCCCAGTACTTGGGATGCAGAGTCAGGAAGATCTTTGTGAGTTTGAGGTCAACTGGTCTGGGACACTGTCTTGAAAACAAAATCAAAAAGAAGAAGGTCACTGGGGCATGCCTCTTGGTGTTGCTACTGCCCCTGGGTTGCTCTCTCTCTCCGTTTCCTTGCCTACTGTGAAGGAAAGAAACTCCCCCATTATATGCTCCTGACAGCCATGGTGCCAAGGGGCCAAGAAACCATAGACTAAACCTTCTGAAACCAGGAACCGGACAAATAATGTTTCTTCCTTTAAGTTATTCTCCCAGGAGTCTGATCACAGGGACACACAATACGTTTTAATGTGTGTTTACAGCGAATAATGCCTTAATTGCACTGATAAAAGAATCTATTGCCTGCATACAGATCTTTTGTTGTTGTGGAAACATTTGAACAACTTCTAACAACTTTTTTTTTCTTTTAACAACTTCTCTTAAACGGTAATTATTTGGCTACTGAAATTTAAATTGATTGATATTTTACTTCAACATTTGAAAATATATCTCATCATTTCCTGATATCTAGCTTTTCTGTGAGAAAATTGCACTCAATCTATCTGTCATTTTCTTTCGCTAATCCATTTCTCTCTGACAGATATGATGTCCTGTTTGTTTTTGAAGAGCCTGGGTTTGGAATTGTTTCTATTTATCTTACCCAGATGCCCAGACTGTAGTATATCAGACTACTGTTTGTTTTTAATTTCCTCTCTCTCTCTCTCTCTCTCTCTCTCTCTCTCTCTCTCTCTCTCTCTCTCTCTCTCTCCCTCCCTCCCTCCCTCCCTCCCTCCCTCCCTCCCTCCCCCCCCCCCTCTCTCTCTCTCTCTCTCTCTCTCTCTCTCTGTGTGTGTGTGTGTGTGTGTGTGTGTGTGTGTGTGTGTTTGTGTGTGTGTGTGTGTGTGTGTGATGGCGGTGGTCAGAGTACAAGATGTAGTTATCAGTTTACTCCTTCAGCTCTGTGGTTTCTGGAGGTGGAACTCAGGTCATCAGACTTAGGGCAAATCCTTCACCCCCTGAGCCATCTTGCCAGTCCCCTAAGTGCTGTGTTTTGATTACAATTTTTCACAATAGTTCCCAGATCACTTGTCCTCTCTTGACTTGGAAATAATCTGTTATTTAACATCATCTGTGTTTTTACTCCACCTATTATCTCTGTGTGTGTGTGTGTGTGTGTGTGTGTGTGTGTGTATGTGTGTGTGTCATATATATATGACTGTGCCAGGTATTGCATACATGTGACGTGTGTGTTTGGCTGTGCCTTCTCTTTATTCAGTACACTCTTATTTTTATTATGCTTTTATTGTTTCTTGTTATCGCTTTAAGATTTAAATGTGCTTATCATGTTTCAGATTATTCTATAAGCTCTAGATCTTTGGGTATAATTTCTCCTGGTTGTTGCAGCTGCTTTCTCTCCCACGTGGAGTTTCATTTTCTAAGTGTTTATTTATTTATTTTTACTCTATTGTACTCTGTGTGGTGGGACAGTCTTTTCAGAGCTGTTTCACTCTTGTTTCTTCCAGAAGCCTGGGAGGTTCATGAGTCCCAGTGTGGTACTGGTGTTAATTTCTCAGTATGGGTTCCTGCACCCCAGGAGTAGTGTAAATTCAGGGCTCACACCTCCTCTGTGCCAATTTGGGTTTCCAGTTCCTTACAGATTGCTTCAGCTGATCCACTTCGGGCCTGCCCTGGAGGGTAGAGTTTCTGTGTTACTATTCCACACAAGACTCCTGTTTATGTGCCAGGCTGTCCCAACATCTGCTTCACAATGCTCTGGGATCTCTGTGGCCATACTCCCCATTCCCTGTCTCATTGGGAACCCCAGTCAGGCTCCACGGCTTCCCCCACACAAGTTTCACATTCCTTCTTGATTTTAAGGGTCAAGGGCTTTTATTTCCCTCCCTTCAATCTTTCTATTCTAAAACTAAATATATTTTCCAGTATTTATATGTAGAAGAGACATATACTCTCCAACTGTCTCTGTTCACCACCCTGGCAGACATTTCTGCCTTGGTTCTCCTGTGTAGTTTATATCTTCCTTGGGGTTTCTATGTAGTTCCATTCTCTACTCTGAATGTAGCCAGCAACCACCAGCGCCACTGTTTCTTTATAGCCTGCCTCCTTCAGGCTGGATGCTCCGAACAGATGCAGCCCTGTGTTTATTCCAAATCCAAGCACCCACTGTCTACCTAGTGGATCCTTGACTCTCACATCCTTCTACTCCGTAAAATACCCCCAACAAAACGCAGTTTGGGGGGAGAAAAGGGCTATTTTCTCTAACTTTCAAGGTCGTAATCACATCACAATCACAGGCAAAAGCAGAGAGAATGGGCGCACCCCTAGGTCCCTTGCTTATTTCTATGGGCTTTACAGCACTCTTTCTCTGTTGCCTAATGAATAATGGCACCTGCAGTGGTCTGTGCCTTCCCACATCAGCTAACTCACAACTGTCACTCACCATCATGCTCACAAGCCAATCCAATGTAGACAGCCCTTCGCTGAAACTCTCATCCCTGGAAATGCTAAATTCTCAGGCTCACAAGTAAAGCTGACTACCATCCACCCCAGCTTTCTGAGTCAGGCGGGGCTGTGACTCTACTGAGATGCTAAGCAGACTGCCCTCATTCCAGGCCATCTCTCCGGCTGGCGATGCCCTTCTAACCATCCCTGAACCACGAACAACAGGGTGTGAAAGGAGTTGCTGAAAGTTGATGATGGGTCAGGCCCCAGCCGTCTACCGCCTGAACTCACTAAAAATCACTTGAGAATAGAACAAGACTGTGCCTTAAACCTAACCAAGAGTTCTGAATAAACATTTCCAATCCCACACCTTGGCTGGAACTCTATGTTGAGGATAAGAAAAGAGAAACACGTCAAGAAGGGAAGCATCTGTCAGGATTTACTCAGATAATCAATTCTCTGGTTATGTGCTGAAGTCATCCACATTCATTGCAATCTCTGACTGCACAGTGATTATTGACATTCAGAAAGATCAATCTCTCCGGCCCTGGAAATTTTCATTGGCCAAAGAAAGATTAATGTACTCTTTGTTTTGCTGTGACAGGAAAGACTCTGAATATATTTTTTAAAGATTTTTCAGTAAGACTTGGAGACAAAATGTTTTATCTTACGATAAAAGAGAACAGAACCATTAAACCACAATCTAGACGATAATCCAAGTATTTCTGTAAACTGACGCTTCTCCAGAGAAGATCTCTATTAGGGAAAAGAATTATTTGATGGAATTGTTCAGTTTTCTAAAATTGGTTCCCAGAGGTGTTTTAAAAGCCAGCTGCAAGTTGAATTCACCTCATGAAAACTTGCAGTAAATATTGTCTTCTGATGTGTTGAAAATCAATAAAGCAATTTTTAAGTTGACTTTTTAAGAATATTGTGACTGGCATCAGAATAGGTGCTCTTGAAAAACAAAGACTTTCTCTGGGGCTGTACAAAAGAAAAAAGAATATAAAAAAAAATTTCAGTGTGGATGGGATCTTGTTGATGTGATCACTTTGGAGGGAAAGAAAAATTAAATAATCCACATTCTAGCTCTCCTCCAAATGTCTTGAAATTTTTTTTCTTTTACTTTCTTGTGTATTCTATTGATTTTTAGCTTTCTCACTTCTGGGGTATTTTAAGAAGAAATCCCCTACATAACTTCATAACAAAGAAGCTCTTTTTAAAAGCCACCCAGAGAAATTTTGACAAAATTTTCTTGGAACATTTGCTCTGATTACAACTAAACTAAACTATTTCTGATATTAAATATAAATCCTTTTATCTTTGCTAGAGCTGATTTGTGTGGTTTTGAGTATTTCTACATAGACTCTCAGATGGTGGAGACAGGATTTGATACAACGAGACTGTGAGGCAAACTCTATGCTAAAAATAGAAGCCTCTTTCACTTTTAAAGAGAAAGGAGAATGCGCTCTACATGTGAGTAATTAATGAGGCACCTGTTATGCCTAACCTCATTAAGATTCAGCCATCTAACCAGTCTAATTCCCAGGCTCTCTGAATTGCAAAGCATTATTATAATTTGCTCTTATGGTATCATAGACTAACTATAATATATTTGCAGACCATTGGCATTAATGACACAAAAAGTGTTTTGATAGGCTTTGCTCTTCGCTGGGAGGTTGTTAATGTTAAACTAGGATTAGATTTGCTTAGGAGGAATGGAGGTTGACTTAGCCTCATCCTCAAGGGCAGTTTGTTATGAGACATTATTGTAAACACAGTTTTGTTGGTGGGAGTGCCTGTTTATGGTTAAATTAAGTTGCTTGCAGCAATTGTGCAGTCTCAGGAATTCAGGCCACTAGTTGTCAAGATTCCATGATTCTTCCCTTCAGCTTGACACATATCCAATTCTTTATCTTAGTCTAATGAATGTTCCGACTATATAAAAAGACATTTCTTTAGCTAGCCTTTATATTTCTTAATGTGACTTTCTGCCAACATCAAATTCATTTAAAGGGACTTTGTCTATTTTCTCTTTTATATAGGTAAACAGCCTTCATGGTGCAGGCACCAAACAACTTGAAACACTCACTAATGCGGATTATTTAATTTTTCAGTGTTTGCTGAATTTCTAAATGAAGTATCTATTCCTTCTACAATGGTGATAATGGCAGTTTTTCAAAAGATAATCCCATGGAGGCTCTCTCGTCAACTGTGAGTCAATAACCCACAAAAATAATGAAGAAATTTGATAATGTAAGACAGCTCAGGTATTGGCACTACACAGGCCTGCTTGAAATCCTGACTTAACGAACTCTGTGAGTTGTTTAGTTCTCTGAGGCATCTTTTCCACATCTGTCCCAAGAGGACAATAATTGTGAGCTCTTTTTTATTTGTTTGTTTGTTTGTTTTATTGATTTTTTATTGAGCTCTACATTTTTATCTGTGCCCCTCCCTGCCTCTCCCCTCCCCTTTAATCCTCTCCCAAGGTCTTCATGCTCCCAATTTACTCAGGAGATCTTGTCTTTTTCTACTTCCCATGTAGATTAGATCTATGTAAGTCTCTCTCAGGGTCCTCATTGTTGTCTAGATTCTCTGGGACTGTGATTTGTGGGCTGGTTTTCTTTGCTTTATGTTTAAAAACCACCTATGAGTGAGTACATGTGATAATCACTCAATATGATGTTTTCTAGCTCCATCCATTTGCCTGCAAAATTCAAGATGTCGTTATTTTTTTCTGCTGTGTAGTACTCCATTGTGTAAATGTACCACATTTTTCTTATCCATTCTTTGGTTTATGGGCATTTAGGTTGTTTCGAGGTTCTGGCTATGACAAACAATGCTGCTATAAACATAGTTGAGCACATGGCCTTGGGGGCACGATTGAGCATCCTTTAGATATACAACCAAAAGTGGTTTCACTAGGTCTTGAGGAAGGTTGTTTCCTAATTTTCCAAGAAATTGCCACATTGACATCCAAAGGAGCTGTACTAGCTTGCACTCCCACCAGCAATGCAGGAGTGTTCCCTTTACCCCACATCCTCTCCAGCATAAGTTGTCATCAGTGTTTTTGATTTTGGCCATTCTTACAGGAGTAAGATGGAATCTCAGAGTTATTCTGATTTGCATTTCTCTAATGACAAAGGATGCTGAACATTTCCTTAAGCGTCTTTCAGCCATTTTAGATTCCTCTGTTGAGAGTTTTCTGTTTAGGTCTGTACTCCATTTTTTATTGGATTATTTGTTCTTTTGATGATCAGTTTCTTGAGTTCTTTGTATATTTTTGAGAACAGCCCTCTGTCTGATGTAGGGTTAGTGAAGATCTTTTTCCATTCTGTAGGCTGTTGCTTTGTTTTGTTGACCATGTCCTTTGCTTTACAGAAGCGTTTTAGTTTTAGGAGGTCCCATTTAGTAATTGTTTCTTTCAGTGTCTGGGCTACTGGGGTTATAATTAGGAAGTGGTCTCCTGCGCCACTGCGTTCAAGTGTACTTCCCACTTTCTCATCTATGAGGTTCAGTGTGGCTGACTTTATGTTGAGGTCTTTGATCCATTTTGAGTTGAGTTTTGTGCATGGTGATAGATAGGGGTCTGTTTTCATTCTTCCACATGTTGATATCCAGTTATGCCAGCACCATTTGTTAAATATACTTTTTTTTTCTTCTTTGCTTCTTTGTCAAAAATCGGGTATTCGAGGTATATGGATTAATATCAGGGTCTTCTATTCGGTTCTTCTGTTTTTATGCCAATACCAGGCTGTTTTCAGTACTGTAGCTCTGTAGTAAAGTTTGAAGTCAGGGATTGTGATACCTCCAGAAATTCTTTTATTGTACAGGATTGTTTATCTATCCTGGGATTTTTGCTTTTCCATATGAAGTTGAGTACCATTCTTTCAAGGTCTGTGAAGAATTTTGCTGGAATTTTGCTGGGCATTGCATTGAATCTGTAGATTGCTTTTGGTAAGACTGTCATTTTTACTGTGTTAATTCTGCCTACCGAAGAACATGGGATATCTTACCACTTTCTGGTGTCTTCTTCAATTTCTTTCTTCAAAGATTTAAAGTTCTTGTCATACAAGTCTTCCACTTGTTTGGTTACAGTTACTCCAAAATATTTTATGCTATTTGTGGCTATTGTGAAGGATGATGTTTTAATACAAGGAGACACTGTATCAATTGTAAACAGTCCCTTTGTCTCCCAAGGTGTGAGGGAGTCCCACACCTTTTGGTTCTGACGAGAATTAAAAACGGACTCACTATACTATATGCAATCAGCTTATCTTATAAAACAGTGGCTTGCCTCCTGTTTATTTATTCTTAGAAGTTACTCCCTAGCAACAGTTGTCAGGGACAGATGGAGACGGCTGGTAGCAGAAACCAAGAGGAATAGCGGTTCTTCATCAGTCTCACCTTAACTTAGCCTGTGTCCACCAACAAAGAACTGAGCAGTTGCTGGGACCACGTGTGGTTCTTCAGAAAGGTGTCTGCGCCTCAGAAAAAGCAGAAGTGAAATACAAATCCCAAGGTTTCCCTTCAAAGAAGGAAGTCTCAGAAGAGCTCCTGTCTTCTCTAGCTTTACATTGTCATCTCCTTTCCTGGTGCTGTGTGAGCCTTTTCCTGAAAAGACGCAACACAAACTCGCCTAACCACCCCAGAGGAGGAGCACGTGACAGTCGATAAAGCCGTGATCTTGCCAAAGCCGTGCTTTGGGAACAAATACGTTTTAATTGTGTTAACTTAAAGCTGGGACAACAAATGCAGCTGCTTCGCTGCAAAGTTCATGCAACACAAGCTTGTGGAAGCTGAATCCCCAGAGCTCTCTGAACACTGCGTAGGAGGCACGGGGTAGGGCTTGGGGAGGGAGGTCAGAGAGTATCCTCGTGGCATTTCAGCTGGCCAGTCGCCCCTCTGCAGTGTTTGCTGCTTCTATAACCTGACCGAGGGGGTCGTTATGAATCTTGTAACTTTTAGATTTCCCAGACTTGCAATGCTTATTTAATTCCTGAATCTCATGAACCCCTCTGAATCTTTAATTTTGGAAGGGATATTTTAAGTCAGAGGAAATTACTAAGGACAACAGATTTTTTTCAGAAGGTACTGGAATTCTTTACTTTTACCTACCTAGAGGAAGGAAATGCTGTTCATCTTATCTTTATATCTTATCTTTAAGTAGACTACAAGCTACTAATTCCTCGGAAGTCTAGAGAATTGCATAAAGCACTCATAAAACATTGGCCTATCCTAGATAGATGATAGCTTCTCAATTTCCAACTGTCCTTGAGTAAGCCTTTATAGTTATAGCCCAAGTTTGACCAGTAGCATCACCAACGTCTGTCTTGCTGTGCACTGTAGGTTTCTAATCCCTGCCTGCCATCTGAAAACATCCTGGCCCTGACTGCTAGGATCCACCACAGTGAGTGTGTGTGTTGGGGGAGGCCGCTAGTTAGTTCCGAGCTGCTTAACCCTGAAATAATCACACAGAAATTGTATTAATTAAATCACTGCTTGGCCCATTAGCTCTAGCTTCTTATTGGATAACTCTTACACATTAATTTAACCCATTTTTATTAATCTATGTATTGCCATGTGGCTGTGGCTTACTGGCTAAAGTTCCATCTGACTCCAGCAGGGCTACATTGCTTCTTTCTAACTTTGTCTCCTTTCTCCCAGCGTTCAGTTTAGTTTTCCCCACCTAGTTCTCTTCCCCTATTGCTCTGCTATAGGCCCAAAGCAGTTCCTTTATTAACCAATGATATTCACAGCATACAGAGGGGAATCCCACATCATGTGTGTATGTTATATCTGCACCCAAATTTCTGTTATTTCTTAATTCTGATCATTGCCAGAAGGTTCATTCTCAGTCTTGCCATAACTAATCCATTTGACATTTTCAATCTTACTCTCCTTCTAAACTCCAGGATAGAGCTGTTCCCAGAAAAAAAAAAAACACTAGTGAGAGTGTTGGCCAGGAGTTGTCTGCTTTTTTAGGACCTCTGGGAATTTTAGACAGCTCACATAGTTTTCAAACACTCGTCATCAACCCATGCTGTTAGAAAACTTTCATAGTGGGTTGAAGGTATTGCTTAGTAGCACAAAGTAGTTCAGCAAGGGAAAGGTCTTTAGTATGAGTCCAGCAGCAGAGAAAATGAAAAGTTAAATTGCATGAATTACCCAAATACCTAGAATGCCTGGGCTTAAGCAACCATCTTCCTGAGTAACTGGAAATACAGGCATGCATCGTTGATTGCAAGATAGCATGCATCATGTTACCTTCCCTATTTTTAACAAAAATATTTTAAATAGCTTATAATAAAAATCCAAGTCAATATTATAGACATAAAAAATGACCAAAGCAAATGGAGCAATACTAAATCCAGTAGCTGTGTGTTTGCCATAACTGTAATGACAGAGCTGCAAAACTGACTTTGGGTTCCATGCTTCAGAAAGCATGAAAAATTGTAAAGCTCTTGATATCAGAAGGAAGGAAGCTTTCTGCAGGAGAAGCAAAGTTTTTCCTGGCACTGAAATCTGAAAGAACTTTCTGGTGTGAAGCTTTCTAGAGAGGAAACTGAGTGATGTCATCGGCAGTGTCCTCAACATTTTTACAACAAATTCAAGAGTTGATTTCATTTTCTAATGAGGTGAGGACATTTATTATTTCAGCAGTTGGCAATAGAGTCTCCTCTAGGAGGTAAACAACTTAGGATAGAAGCTGAACTCTCTATGGGTCTGGTGGGGCTGCAAAAGCTTATGAAGAACAAGAGAGTGGTTTGGCTGAATAGAGGAAAACAAGCTGGAAGACCAAGGGGTAACTTGGTTGTGAGTGGGTGAAGAGTTAACATGAGACTGGAGATGCCAGGGAGCTTAAGCCAGTGAGAAGGGATCCCTTGTCCCCTCCTACCAACCCTGATCTTTGGTACAGTTTAATCATATGGCTGCTTTGGGTATTTCCATATGCCTATTAAAATCTAAGGACTATCAGCCAGGATGGCAATAAGATGAGATGACAGGGATTCAGGGATGGCTCTATTGGTAAAGCACCTATTTTTGCAAGCAGAAGGATTAGACTTCAATCCCTAGAATCCATAAATGCCAGGCACAATGCAAGTGATTGGAATTCCAGCTTTGGGGAGACAGAGACAAGCTGGATCCCGAGAGCCCACTGGCCAGCCAGACTAGCATAATTGGTTGTCCCCAGGTCTGGGAGGGAGCTTATCTCAAAGGAATGAGTTGCTACGGATGATAGCTACCATTGTCTTTCAGGGCACATACATACATACACACACACACACACACACACAGAGAGAGAGAGAGAGAGAGAGAGAGAGAGAGAGAGAGAGAGAGAGAGAGAGAGAGAGAGAGAGAGAGAAAGAGGGGGAGAGAGAGAGAGAGAGAGAGAGAGAGAGAGAGAGATGCATGCATACATGCACTTGTGCATGCACACACACATAGAGGTAATTCAACGCATGAACACGAACACATATATACTAAAAATAAACATGAGAGGATAACATAAAAGGAGAACCAGAGGAAAATAGAAAAGAAGTCAGGAGGTCGCGTCCATCTGGTGTAAAGAACTGCAGAGCTACAGACCCTGCTATTGAGAGCTGACCCATATACTTCAGTGCCACAGGAACAAACGTCTGCTCTGAAATCCTTTTTCCAAAATCTAAGAATCCAGGGCTGAAGAGATGGCTCAGCAGTTAAGAGACTGCTCTTCCGGAGGTCCTGAGTTCAATTCCCAGCAACCACGTGGTGTCTCACAACCATCCGTAATGAGATCTGGTGCCCTCTTCCGGCCTGCAGGCATACATGCAGACAGAACACTATATATAAAATAAATACATAAATCTTAAAAAAAATCAAGCTTCCTAACATGAAAGATGGTTTATTCTTTGAAGATAGACAAGACACTCATTAAAGAGGTAGCCATTTGTCACCCAGTATCCAGTTTCTTCTTCTTTTGAATGATACAGACTCCTTAGAATCAGTTTGGCACACTTGATCCCACCTAGAGCCAGTTTATAACTGCCCATTTAGCTCGTGTGGCTTATTAACATAGCTGGTGGTGTCTGAACCAAGAGGATATGAAAAACTTCTGAATCACATCCTCATAAGGGGTTATTACCCTTTGATAATTTCACACTTCTTGAGTCTAGGATAAAGACATAATGGAAAACAGCCAGCTTTGGCCACAATAGGAGGCTAAAGGCAGCATTCCAGTCTATGCAATGCCCTAGCAATGGCACAGAAGAATACTGTATTTCTTAGTAAACACAGCTACATAGCTATAACCAATCACCTCACATCAACCCTGACCACTCCCCAACTCGGACTCTCACAAAAGAAAGCAACAAACTCCCCATCATCTCTAAGCCATTGTTAAGTGGTCTCTAATAAAATAGCCAAGCCTATACCACCTACTTAGAGTATGTAACCATTCGTTGGGTTGACTCTACTCTTTTGGTATAGTCTTTTAACTAATTTAAATTATAAAATTCTCTTCAAACTTAGCTCAAACTCTGACACAAATGACGTAACAATGGTTACATCTCTGATTTACTGCAAGCACTTTGTCAATGAAATATCCTACTTTTTGTTTCCCCAGTAAACCAAGTAAAGGATTGTGTGTTAGAAGGAATGCTAAACAGAGTGGATTGTATTGAATATGATGGAGCAGAGCTCAATATTGCTCAAATAAGAGTAAGAAGTTTGTTGGGCAGAGGCAGCTGTCCTGTGCTTGCGGGAGCTCCCAGACTCTGGACTGACTGCTAGAGTCTGCATGGGACTGACCTAGGCCCTCTGCATCTGGACGCCAGTTGTTTAGCTTGGTCTTTTGTGGGGCCGCTAATAGTGACACCAGGACCTGTTCCTCATGCATGAGCTGGCTCTTTGGAACCTATTCCCTATGATGGGATATCTTGCACAGTCTTGGTTCAAGGGGGCGGAACTTGGTACTGCCTTAACTTGATATGCCAGGCTTTGTTGATTCTCATGTGAGGTCTTACCCCGTCTCAATGGAGACATGGAGATAGAGGAATAGTGGATTGGGGGAGTAGAAGAGAGGTGGAGTATCAGAAGGAGAGTAGAGAGGGGAAACTGTGGTTGGTATGTAAAATGAATAAAAATAATAATAAATTTAATAAACAAAAAAATAGAAAAAAATTGTGGGGCCTTTTGCTTTGTTTTTGTTTTCTGTTTTGCTTTGCTTTGCTGACACCGAAAACTTTTGAACATGCCAAAATTTGGCCTGATAAATATAAGAAAAGAAAGGGGTAGTCAGATTGCTGCCACCACCCCTCACCCGTTTTTTAAGGAATACAGTGAGCATAGAGGAAATCTGCTGATGCTTTTTTAAATGCTATGACACATTCTTAATCTCTAGTGATTATACCTATTGTCGACTTTTCTACTGTACTAATTCAGTTAAGAACTAAATTAGACTTTATGGGACATAAACCAAATTTCTTTGGTTCTACTACATAGAGGATTATTGGTGTCATGTTTTAGGAAGTCCAGGGTGGGTAATATAAGGCTGGCATGGTGACATCATATGATTGAGAAAATAGTCTTCCACTTCTCCTCTTTGACATGAAGCCTTTCTCCTTGTACTCACTTCTGACAAAAGCTGCTCCACCACAGAGAGTATCATCGTAATCTGTGCAAGAAAGGAGGGAAGAAAGCCCTCTGAAAACATCTTCCTAAAATCATAGATCCAAAGAGTCCTGTTCATAATGCATTGACCACAGAAAGAGCGAGAGAGCTGCTCCTGTCCTCACCAGTTGCAGCGCTCAGGAAAGCAGGCCCTGCACCTCACTTGGGAAGCACAGTAGAGTCAATCCTGTTGACGGAGGTATGGGAGAGCCAATCCCAAAGTTGTGAGCATGGGAAAGCTGTCCCCACTACTCGTCTGTCTTGCAGGGGTGTGGGCAGAGGAAAACTGTCCCGCTTCCTCCGCCCTCACCATCTATGACAGTCAAGGGAGCTGACCCTCCCCCTTACTAGCTAAAGCACTTGGGAAAGTGGCCCCTGCATCTTTCCTAGGCAATAGAGTAGAGCTGCCCCTGACCTTATGTGGGGAAGAACCAAGACTGAGGGCATGAAAGCAGGGGAACTGGCCTTGCCCCTAGCTCATCCTCATCCACCCCAACAAGGGTTGAACTAACCAAGGCAGTGCAGGAGAGCTCACCCTGGTGTGAGAACAAGGGACACCTGGTGGAATGACCAACACTACACTACCCAGACTGACCAGGGCTATATGCTGGCCCACCCCAATATCCAGTTCATCTGTGATCTGCTGGAGCATGTGAAGGGGCCAGTCCTGCAGACTCAAAGCTGCAGGATCTCCATGACACAGCAACAACAGGATATCCAAGAGGAGCCCCAGCGGGGGTCCAGCATTGACCGTGTAGCAGAAACCAGAGGTCTTGAACCAGACTAGTGACTGTTTGCAATGAACACTTGAAAGAAAAGATGTATGGATAAAAAGGCTTGCTGTGTGACTCACTGTGTCACACTACAACTTCCATGATGAGATTGAGTTTCCCTTTTTTTCTACTAAACTTTGTTATTCTTGTGGGGAGTTTGCAAGGGCAGAGCGCAAGTATGAAGGGACATAATAAGATCGAGTTACATGATGTGGAAAGCACAAAGAACAAATCAAAAGAAAGTTTAAAAAGTAATGCATTGGCCAGAACTATTACCCTGGACCAAGGAATCAAGGGACTTTTAGCATTTTTACATGGGAATATTGCTGATATGGATAAATTCAGAATCTCTGAGTAAGGAAGAGAAAGCAGAATCAATACTGAGGAGAGAGCCATCAGTATCTGGCATATACTGTCAATAAAAATTCTATTACACTGGACTGTGAGCCCAAAAACCCTCAAACTACTAAAATACAAGATTTCTGACATTAGATGTTTTGTTTTGCTATTCTGTTGTCGTTTGAGATAAGGTCTCATGTAAACCAGCCTTGAACTCACTGTGTAGCCAAGGATGACCTTGAAATTTTTATTGTCCTGTATCCACTTTCAAGGGCTGAAATTACATTTGCCCTATAAGGATAGGGAACCCCTGGATAAACTACTCGTTGATCCAATTTTTTTTACTTCCTCTGAAAAGACAATAATATTCTATCACTTTTTCTTACAAAAGGCAACTGTTTCTACTTATTTTCTCAAGTGTAGACAGAGACTCGCTGTCTTTTTCCAAACACCAAGACCTGAAAAATCACACAGAAACTCTATTAATTACAACACTGTTTGCCCAATGACCCAGTCATATTCCTAGCTAGCTCTTGTACGTTAAATTAACCCATTTCTATTATTTTATAGTTAACCACAAGGCTCGTGGCTTGTTACTTTACATCTTGCTTCTTAGGTAGCTACATGGTGTCTCTTTGACTCTGCCTACTCTCTCCCCCTCTCTCTCTCTCTCTCTCTCTCTCTCTCTCTCTCTCTCTCTCTATATATATATATATATATATATATATATATATATATATATATATATATATATATCTGTTCAGATTTTCTGCCTGGCTTTCCCCTGCTAAGCCATTGACCAAAGCAGCTTTATTCATCAACCATTAAAAGAAACATATACACAGAAAGACTTCCCACATCACTCAACTACATTTTTTCCATTGTTGTGTTTGAATATTTGTTGAAGGTGACTTTGTTGATTCAGGCACAAGAATGAAGGCCTGAGTTCGGATTCTCAGCATCCACATAACAGCCAGGTGGAGTGAAATTCGGCATGTAACCATGGTACTTGAGGAGGTGGAGATCAATGAATCCTTGGTGCTTGCTGACTGGCCCATCTAGCCAGTTAAGTGAGATCCAGGTGCCATGAGAAACCCTGATTGAAAAATAAAGTTATGAGCAGTAGGGAAATATACCTAACATAGACCTCTGGCTTCCAGATGGACATATAAATAAGTCCACTCATATGTATCACATACACAATAATAACAATAACAAAAAATATTAGTATTTAGTACTGAAGTAAAGATGGTCCCAAATATTTTACACTGATCCAACCAAGAGGCGAATTTTATGTTCTTTTTTTCTTTTGTTTTGATGAGCTTTGAGAATCCTTGACAAATAGAACCTTCTAGAAACGTTGCTTTTCCAGTTCTCAGAGCCAGGTCAAGAAACTGGCAGCTTACTTTTTGTGTCCTTTCTAATGCACACTCTTGGAAATTAGCTACCATGTTGGGAAGAAATTCAACTAGTATGTATGGGGAACGATCAAGAGAACTATTAGGCTCCTGATTGGAAATATTTCACTGCATTGTGGGTGCAGGCGGCTGACAGAACAGAACCATCGGCGGCCTACTTCCTTCTATCAGAACCTACCTTCTAGAGTTTTCAGAAATATCCCAAGATGGTATCACCAGTTGAGTTCAGTACATATGCTTGTGGGCTACATTTCAGAATTAAAGCATAACGGAAAGTGACCAAAGCCCCAACTTTCAGCATTTTCCTACATCTCAGAACAGAGCTGACACCAACTGTCACTCATGTTACGAGCTGCTTCAAAAGTAGAACCTCTGGCCTTGGTGCATTGTCTCAGTAGCCGTATGAAGCAGAGCATATGTCCTATGAGCTGCTCCCTCTGAATAATGATCAAACTTCAGACTTGTGAGCAGAATAAATAGTTGTTCTAATAGCTGAGGTAGTTTGCATGACAGCGATAGACAACAAAAACAATTGCTTTCAATAGAAGAAATTAATTATGTCATGCAGTGTAAAACCAAGATGACTTTCTCACAATCAAACAATGACTAGGGATGTAGTTCAGCCGGTAGAGTGCTTGTTTATCATGCAAGAAGCCCTGGATTTGGTCCCCCGTATTAAATAAACTTCATGGTGCATACCTGAAATTGTAGCACTCTTAATGAGGAATGTAGGAGGTTCAGGAGTTCAAGGTCATTCACAGGTGTATAGTATGAGGCCAGTCTAGATTACCTGAGACACTGTCTTAAAAATGAATATAAACACCATCATGAATGTGTTGTATTTCCTCATTTAATATAATAATCCCAAACCATCCATATTTTTAGTATTCCTAGCTTTAGTCAGAGATCCATAAACCCAAATATTTGAACAAATTTATACAGGGTTTATTCCCCAATGAAAATATAAGAAAAATATGTCAGAATCAAATAGCAACCAAACCTGAAAAGCAGTTACTATAGTATTAGCACCTTTCTGAGCTCTGAATAATTTGTGTATGTGCTTAAAGAATACAGAACAGAGATCAACTTTAAAGTCTGAAACAAAATACAGTTAGCTCTGTTGAATTTTGCCATTGAGAGAAATGAACTGCTGTCTGAAAACAGTATAAACAGCCTAAGAGTAAGTTAAAGCAGGGTATAAAACAAGGGTCGGTTATGACTATGTCTGATATACTAGAATTTAATCATTTTAATTTAAGTAGTTATTTTCAGTTTTGATATTTTCAAATATTGAAGGTTTTCAGAGGAAAAAGTTATTACAAGCAAAGGTCTGTCAGCTCTTTAAAGGAACAACTAAAGAGAATTTCTGTATCCATCTTAGGGAGATTAATCACTCTCTCAGATTAAAAGGTTTTAATGTGCTTAGCAAATAAATAAGTTATAGTGGGTTTTCAAAGGATCCCTGGTCCAGGAGCAGCTAATTTATGTAAGATTCATTCATCTATCACATCATTGCCTCTTTCCTGTGGAAGCAGGTGTAAGTTAATATAGAGAGGACTGTTTATAGCCAAGTCTCAAAATAAGAGGGTTTAAAACGCATTCCTAGTGAGACCATGCAAGGCTTACACAATGGCTCGATGTGTGAGCTGTAGGATGCTTGTCTTGCTTCTCCTTCGTCTTCAGGTTGTTTTTATCGCTCACCTACATAATGCAGCTTACATTACATTATGATTACACCTACACTCTAAGCAGAAATAAACAAGGGGTATATAGCCTCCCTCTAAGTTTATAACATATATGCTCCACAAATCAATTGTGTTCACATCCTATTGGCCAAAACTGAGTTGCTCTAGACCACACCCAGCTACAAAAAGATAAGCATATTAGAACTTCATTATAGGTGGCCATGTGCTCAGAAAATGTAAAAAAGGCATCCCATTGCTTTAAGAGAAAAATGGATAGATGAATAGTGTGCCTGCCACAAAGTGTATTAATCTCCCAACTAATATTTTACTTTTTATGAGATCCATAATTTGAATGTTCTGCCTGGGTGAACAGCAGACAAATGCTTTATGTAAACCTCTCCGACCACAATTTCATAAAGGCTTCTGCACTATGAAAAGAGATGATGCACCTTTAAGTCATCTTATTCAGCAGCCATAAAATACATCAATAAACTAAGGAGAGCAGAAGCCATTGACTCAGACATGGCTAATAGGCATCTCATCTCTCCTAAGCAACAATTTCTAGAGTGCCCTCAATGTTTGCTTTTTACACAATTTTAACTCCTGCCATATCTTTCAGTAGACAATCTCAAAAGGCTTTTATAAGCATTAATTAACTAAACTTCACAACACACTTGAGAACGGTATATTAATACATCCATTTACATGGCTGGAAGCCAGATGAACATTACAGTCAAGCAATATGAGCTTACTCAGTTTTCTCCATGAAAGGATACCAAACAAGCATGAGGTTCAGTGGCAATCTGATAATTGCCTTCATAGTTACCCCTAGGCTAGTATTATTCTATGCCCTTATATTGGGCATGCCATGTCACTAAAACAAAGAGAAAATGGAAACCTTTGTTTTGAAATGCCACTTCAGCTTAAAAGAAAGTGACATGTAATCTGTATATAAATCAAAGGATAATAATAACATTGGAAAGATTTTCATCAAGGAGATTTTTAGCACTAAGCTTACGATTTGTCTCCAGATTAAATTGGAAAAGGCATTGTTAAATAAGAGTTATTCAGTCAATGTGTCAGGAAGGAATAGAGGATATCTGATTTATTTGAATGAAATAATAAACCATGTATGAATATGCATTATATATTTTCTGAACTTTAGAGATTTGTGTTGAATAAATAATAAAAATAATAGTGGACTACGTGAGCATTTATGCTTGCACTGCCTTTGGTATGACATTTCTTGACAATATTTAAAATCCCAAGGTTTATATACACTCCATGTGTTTAAAGGATATTTTTAAATACAAAAGAGTTATAACCATGGACCCTCATGGGGCATACAATGCTATTTCAGACACTAAGTGAACATTTATATACTGTACTTATTTCTAACAATCTGGTCTATGTCTAACAGACTGAAGTCTCTGCCTCAGTTTGACACTTCGGCTTGGTAGGAAAAGCAAGTTACATTCATAGAAATGACCAAGTGACTAGTCCAGGAAATCTGGCAATAACCAGCAGGAGGTGATGGAATTGGACCTTAACACAGTCTCCTGGGAAGCCTTTCACAAGCCTCCTTCAGTAGACTTTTTTCCTGACTCTCAAAAAAGGGCAAAGTCCTAACATTCCTTCAGAGGTGCTGGTCTTTCACATCACAAGAACAGGATAAATGCTGAAGGTGTCTCCTAGCACACTTATCCCAACTATGCTAGTTAGTAGAATGAGGGACTGTGATTCCCATCTACCTGGTGAATCCTTTCTTATGGGTTGACATGTCTGAAACACCAGCAAGCCTTTAAAGCTAGTGACCCACCAAGATCATCTCGAGGCTAAACACCTCAGTGTATAGATTACCTTGTTTGACTGCAGTAAGTAGAGGGGTGGTTTTTGGAAGGAAAATTTTACCTTTAATGACTAACCCTTAAAATAATTTGTTTTTGAATCAGAATCTAAAACCGTGTGAAGTCTTTTCTCAAAGGAGAGAAACAGAAAAGAAAATGATCACCAGGACAGCTTGGGAGATAGTGCTACCTCCTGTGCATAGAACTCTTTCATTTAAGAGTTACATTTGTCAGTACTGAAGCTCTTGTTAAAAAGAAAGACCCCTATACATGCTTTCCTATATATGAAACAGGGTTTTCTAAAGAAAACTACGGACTTTTGCCTACAGATTTGTTATGTAAAATTGACAGTATTCTGAAGAGTAGTAAGAAGTAGACATCTGAGCAATAGCTAGGTCCTGATGTTAAGGAGCATATAACCCAAAATCAAGATAGAATGCTCTGTTTCTACATAGGACACAACAAGAAGATGGGGAAAACCGAAAGCCTATGGGCACAAGCAAAGAAAAAATGCCTTTCTGGCTTCCATGACATGAACTGTGTGGCTCCAAGATGCCTTCCTGAACATGATGGACTAAAAGCTCTGAAGTTGTGAGTCAAAATGATTTCTTCAAATTGTTTCTCTTGAGCTGCAGACAAAGCTAACACTATAACTTGCTGTCAAAATACACTGCCAGAGAGATGGATCAGCGAGTAAGAGCATGAAGTCCTTCTCAGAAGAAGAAATACAAATGGTTAAGAAATACTTTTAAGGGTGTTCACTAGCTTAAACACGAGAGAAATGCAAATTAAAAGTACCTTAAGATTTCATCTTACCCTAGCCATAGTGGCTAGGATTAATAAAAAATGACAAATATTGGTAAGGATGTGGGGAATGGGGATCCCTCATGCACTGTTGGTGGGAGTGAAAACTGGTGCAGCCACTATGTAAAACAATCCCCCCCCCCAAACTAGAAATAGATCTACCATACGACCCTGCTATACCGTTCCTGGGCATATACCCAAAGGGCTATTTTGTGCTACAGAGACACATGCTCATCCATGTTCATTGCTGCTCTATTCTCAATAGACAGGGCATGGAAACAGCTTCGCTGTCCATCAGCTGAGAGATGGATAACGAAGAGTTGATACTGGTGCACAATGGAATTTAATCCACTGTAAAGAAAATAAAATCCTGCCACCCTAGGTCAGGGAGTAGAAAGGGAAAACATTGTACTGTGAGAGGAGACTCAGATCCAGGGAGATAAAAATCACACGGCCTCACTCATATGCGGAGCGCAGCATCAAACGTTTAGATTTGTGTGTGTTTAAGTTAGAGGACCTGTAGAATCCAGGAGACTAGAAAGGGACCATTGGTGGGGAGGAGGGAGAAAACCTTAAGGGGAGGGAGACAGTCAAACACAGGTAGCATGAAGGACAAAAAGAGAATGGTGGAGAGGGTGGTACTTGGAAGAGAGAGTCGAGGGTAGGGTGAGAGAAGGGGCTAGAGAGGTAAAACTAAATGCTAAGGGTGTTCGGAAAACCCATTTAGAAACTTACCAACCTACTATTTAAGGTGTGTGTGTGTGTGTGTGTGTGTGTGTGTGTGTGTGTGTGTGTGTGTGTGTTCATATAGAGAACTAAATTGGAGTTATCCTACGTGGGTATGATACTCCTCCAAGAAACTGTAAGATGCCAAATAAAAAATCCCAGTGCCAGGGATGAGATGCCTCCCCTCTACTTGTTAGCTGATTGCGTCACAGAGACTCCCAAAATAATACAGCTTCCCTCATACTAACCAATTTCTGTATTACCAGAAGGCGCTGTGCAATCTGCTGGGGGAGAAAAATCCACATTCTTACACAACTGGGAACCCCGAAAGTTATAATAATGACAAGCATAGAATGATATGCCTATGTGTACAATAGTGGCATGAGTGTTTGTGGGTAATCAAGTCTTTTTTATCATTTTTTTGGTTTATTTTTTTATATTTAAAAATTTCCATATCCTCCCCTTCTCCTCCCCCTTCCCTCCCCTCCCCTCCACCCATATCCCCCCTCCCTCCCTCTTCAGGCCAAGGAGCCATCGGGGTTCCCTACTCTATGTTAAGACCAAGGTCCTCCCAACTCCCCCCAGGTCCAGGAAGGTGATCAACCAAGCTGAGAAGGCTCCCACAGAGCCTGTCCATGCAGAAGAGTCAAAGCTCAGCGCCTTTGTCCTTGGCTTCTCAGTCAGCCTCCACCATCGGCCACATTCAGAGAGTCTGGTTTGGTCTCATGTTCCATCAGTCCCAATCCAACTGGAGTTGGTGATCTCCCGTTAGTTCTGTCCCACCATCTCCATGTGTGAACGCACACCTCATAGTCCTGACTTTCTTTCTCATGTTCTCTCTCCTTCTGCTCCTCATCAGGACCTTGAGAGCTCAAGTCTTTTTTATGGGATTTAAGATTCACTTCACTGAGAGAAATATGTATGGTGCTGTAAATTTAGCCAAGAACCCATAGTGAGGCCCCAGTGATGAACCTGCTACTCTTACTCTGTTAAATACATACAGCATCAGACTCTTCTCTAACTTCTGTTCCCAGAGAGCTTAGCACAGCTCTATGACCTCATCAGAGAGGTTTCTTTGAGCAGTAAACTGTGACTAGCATAAGATCTCACAACTGATGAAAGAGCATTAAATACGCGTTTGGTGGAGTGCTTACTCACAAATGAGACATCCATAACATGCCACACCGTCTCCCCCAAGGCTTAAGGACCATCCTCGAAGAGATGGTGGAAAGACTGTAAGAGCCAGAGGTCAGGGAGGACTAAAGAGAAGCCATGTTCTGGATAAGACCAGACCACTGTGCTCACAATCTCACAGCAGCTGTGTGTGGTTGCCTTCACAAGACCTGCTCAAAATCGTCAAGTCAGTCAACCAAGGTAGAAGGACTCACAAGCCCACATCTCTCACCGAGGAACTACTGAAAGTTCATGGCTTCTGAGGGATGGAGAGTTTTCTTAAAAGATGTGGTCCCTGATTGGTTGACCATACTCCAGTAGATTGCCCCACACAATAGTATATGTTCAGCACAAATTAGATGAGGTGGGTTACCGTTTGAAACTGTTCAAGTGTTGAAGTGTTTTTCACTGAGCCATCTCTGCAGCCCTCAGTCTTCCTACTTCTCAACTCTGGATTTGCTCATTTCTCTCATCCCCCAACCCTGGCACAAAGTTCTCCTTATTCATCAGGACCCTTCTGTTCTCTACTCAACCTGAATTTAGGATCTCTAGGTTGCTTCCATCATCATGGCTAAATAAGTGAATTTTCTGGGTCATCTTGAGCTTTAAGGGCTGCTCTGAACCCACAGTCAGACCCCAAAGTCCTATGGGTGAACATCTATTAGAATTACATTAGCCCTGACCTTTGAAATCTGATTCACCCCACATGACTGTGTAGAATTATAAATGAACACCCCTGTACAAGGATTAAGCTGTCCTTTCAACAATGGAGACCTTGTTATATGTTTTAGAATTTTGCCAAAATTAGGCCTTCTTCCTAGCTTGGGTCTTATTTCATTTCTGTTGGTAGTCATGGGAAAGAAACTACAGAATCCTGAGTTAAACAGGCAGATGTGAAGTCCTATCTGCTTGAGCAGCCAAGAGCCCTAACAGTGGCCAGCTTGGTCTCAGAATAGCCAGAGCTCTTCTTCCCACACTTAAGCTAAGGGCCATGAGAATCAACAGATGCTTCCAAGGGGAGCTGCATGTGACTATTAGGGTGACATCAGGCACAGCCTTTTTGCTTAAGACCCGTGAAATCTGTTTTCTGTAACATACCTCACTTTGGCAAGTTTAATGGACTCAACCAATCTCAGTTTCTCATCTCATATGGGACATTAAGCACAAACAACTTTTTGCCTGTCCAACAAGCCATATCTAGCACTCATGTTATCTTAGCAAAGACAAATTTATCACAAGAATTCTGCACACATTGTATGTCTCTCCCTTTGTGTAATGTGTACATGTCCTTTGGAAATGAGATACCAATCTCAGTGTGACTTCCTTAAGAATAATAGACACTGTCACAGTTTGTTAATCCCATTTGTCTCCCAGGAGAAGGGGAAGATTATTAATTACCCACTGGAGGTCAAGGGGTCATCAGGCCCATAAAGGCCATTTACCTAAGCCTCTCCCTCAGGACATGAACTAGCTGGAAGCTGGACAGACTTCCATCCTCTGCACATGTTGGCTCTGCTCTCAGAACATGACATCTAACTCTGATTATGACTACCAGAGTATCTGAAGGGGACACAACCCGATTTCCAGAACTGTTAATGAATTTCACAATCTTATATATACATAAAGATGTAGGAGCTTAAGAACTCTTATGGACAGTGTTATTTCTGGTTCCTTCCTAACCAAGCAAATATAGAGCTGGGTCTGCCTGTATTTGCAGCAAGTCTATACATTGGATATACAACACTCCTAAAAGATATAGGATCTATTTGCCCTTAAGCACACTGACAGCTTCTCTTGTTTTCTTTGGCTTAGCACTCTCTGATCCATAAAGTAGAAGTTAGAGAACACTGCACAAATTAATATATCATTGGGCTATGTTGTCAGAAAAGAAACACAGCTAATTGTAATACAGTGTGAGATACACTAAATTAGGAGTATGAAATGCCAATGAAAAATAGATGAAGCCACCTGCCAGCCTGCCCAGGGAGAGAGCCAGGCAAAGAAGCTTTTCCAATATAAGGTTTGGACTTTGAAGACTGCACAGGAATTACAATGTGACTATAATAAGAAGAGTCTTTCCTGGAGAAGGTAACAAGCAAGGCAGATATTACTGTAGTACGGCTGGCATACAACCTCCCTTCTTGAAGGAAGAGAACCCATGGTTTCCTTTGAAGACTTTGCAAGAAGGTCAAAAACCAAGAGCGAGGACCACCTTTACTTTGCATTTCTCACAAGTTTGATGGTTTTTCTGTCACCTGTCTCGAACTTAAACTTCAACCTCTCCCCAAGGCAGGGCCAGTACAAGCTGGATATGTTAGCTATCCATTGTTGCAACAGATGCCTACGAAAAGTCAACATATGAAGAGAAATGTTTATTTTGGTTCATAGTTTTAGACATTTCAGTCCAAGATCATGGGCCTCACTGTTTTGGGGATAGTACATTATAATGAGGACTTAGAAGCCGAGCAAAGTTGCTCAGCTCACCATGTGGTTCAGAAGCAGTCTCATAGAGTTTTATCGCTGTGAAGAGACACAATGACCACCGCAAATCTTATGAAGGAAAGTATTTAATTGTGGCTGGCTTACATGATTAGTTTAGTACATTATCAACATGGTAGAGAGTATGGCAGAAGTTCAGTCCATTGTCGACATGGTAGGAAGCGTGGCAGCATGCAAGCCGACATGGTGTGGGAGAAGGAGCCAAGAGCTCTACATCCGAATCTGTAGGCAGCATGACACTGGGCCTAGCTTAAGAATCTGAAACCTCAAAGTCCACCCCCACTAACACACTTATTCCAACAAGACCACACCTCCTAATAATGCCACTCCCTATAAACCTATGTGGGTCATTTTCATTCAAACTGCCACGGATGCTAAGAGAGAAACAATGAAGACCCTACGACCCCACCATCTGTCTCAAGGACATATCCAAAGTGACCTAGGACCTCCCCTACGCTCCATCTCTGAAGGCTTCCATCTCTTACCAAGAGCATCGCACCCTGAGAACGGAACCTTTCCCACATGGGATTTTGTGGTACTGAGTCAAGCCATTCTATGAAACAGCTTTTCTACTGACTCTAGAGTCTGGGCAGTATCTCCTTTTCGTTCTGTGTTAATCTGTGCATGAGGAATGTCATCAAAAGTGAAGCTAGCACCCAAGTTTAACAGCTCCATGTTCCCACAGGAGAAAAATTTCTTCCCCTACATCAGCCTGCTCTGCCATTTCCCACTGCCCTTCTCTAAGGCATTAAAGATATTTTTATGACATGTTCTCTTATGGCCTTGAAAGTTTTGGAGCCCTAGATTACATCAGAATGTTCATGTAAACACACACTATGAAATCATTTTTTTTCAATGACATAAGAACTTAATGTTGAATTTCCTTGACTTTTCTCAAGCAGCCTGACACTGTCATCTTAGTGTGAACACACGGAGATTATCACTTTTCTGATAGTCACTGTCAGAGTCCTATGATCTGACTTAAGATCTAAGCAGTATCAAGCTCTAGAGTTATGAATGTAAAATATGGCAGGTTATGAACCTAAGTTACAGCTTTCAGTCGTGGAGGCAAACCACCATGAGTAATGCAGAAGACAGAATGTACCTCATGGGCTGGGGAAATGGCTCAGTGGCTAAAGGATCCTGCTGCCGGGCCCTATGATCTGAGTTCAGTCCCTGGGACTCACATGCGAGAAGGGGAAAACCGACTCTCCCAAGTCATCTTCTGACTTTCACACACGTACACTGGCACACACTTGCATGTGTGCGTGCACAAAAGTTCACACTAAATAATTAAATCAGGGGGCTGGAGAGATAGCTTAATGGTTAAGAGCACTGGCTGCTCTTCCAGAGGTCCTGAGTTCAATTCCTAGCAACCACATGGTGGTTCACAACCATCTGTAATGAGGTCTAGTGCCCTCTTCTGGCCTGCAGGCATACATGCACACAGAATACTTATACATAATAAATTCATAAATATTTAAAAAATAAATAAATAATTAAATCAATCTAAATAAATAAAATCATTATGGTAATTGAATTTCCTACACCATTGTGGGAAAAGCATAGAAGGTTTGGACCTTCCAAATGGAGGAGAGGAAGTAATGCAGAGACACAAAGAATTAAGACCTGGCAGGGGTCCTGAGAGCTTGCCCTCCCTGCTGTGTGATGGGACCTCAGAGCATCTGAAGAAGAGTTGCTCATCATGGTCACCATCTCTGTGAGTTCTCAACACAGCATCTGACATAGCACAGAGGCTCTTTACAGGGTCATAACCACCACAAGGACAGAGCAAAGATAAACTGGAATCTGTTGACATCATACTGCTTGTCCCTGACCACATAGAGGTGACAGGAATCTTCAGGAAAGATGACGGTTGCTTCTCTCCCACCTCCCAGAAGCATGCATCTTCCCTTTTGATCAACTCCAATCTGGAACTACATGAAAATAGACTGTCTGACAGCCTCAGGTCTGAATATAACCTAGTATATAGAAGTTGCACTGGTTGATTTAACGCTGGGACTTCCCGTAGCCCATTATGTCAGTGCCTCAAACTGAGAAAGTCCCAATGAATGCACACTTGTATGCCACTTAAAGACAAAAAACAACTTAGAAAAATTAGCATTTTGCCCTCAAATTTTAAAAGTATAATTGTTGCATAAAATCCTATCTATCTATAGCTTACAATACGATATTTTGATATGGAGGGACGGAGCCTTTCTGCTCAGTTCCTGTCCCTTTTATATGGTTCTACATATCCCGCACCCTAAGCACTAGCCAACTTTCCTCCCATCCCAGTATCTGAGCAATCGTTACGTTAGAGCACACATTCATCATTGTTCATTTGCATTAAAATTAGATAATACTTGTCTCTCGGAAACTGCCTCAGTCTTACCACGTTCCAAATGTTCCATCAACATGGAGTGCTCCCCTGAAAGGTAGCATTCCCACACCAAAGCCCTGACTACCACGGGAGAACCAGTTCCTGCACCTTTCATTCAAAGTCATAGCTACTCAAGCCCCTTCTTTGATAGAAAGCAGAATGGTATTTACATATAACCTAGGTAAGGTGAATACTTTAATTCACCTCAGATTTCTTGTAATACCTAATGCAATGTAAATGTCATGTAAACAATTGGTACAGACTATATAATCAGCAAAGGTACATTGCTTACCCCCTTTTCTAAGATTTAACTCCCTCATCTACTTCCTCTTGTAAATACAGTCACCTGACTAAATAATGCTCATTCTCTACAGAAGATGAGCATGGGCTTCCTTACAGTGTCTCCCAGGGCACATGGTCACAAAGTTCTCCCAAAAGTGAGGAATGCTTGCCAAGTGGTATCACGTGTACTGATTTACATGTCTGTCTTCATGCCAGACTGTTAGGTTCTCCATGAGAAAGACCACAACTGACTCATCTTCCTATCCCCGGGCCCTAACCAATTTCCCTGGCACATGGACAGAGCTCAGTAAACATTCAGATGAAAACTTACTTGATCTAGTTCAAGATTTGATAGGCATAAGTATTTTATTCCACATTTACAGCTGCTTCAATGCAAACTGTGACTCCCATAAAATATACGTTTTTCTTATAAATGTTGATTGATTGGAGATAATTCAATAAGAGCAAGTGAACAAATATTGAAAGTCAATATAAATCACATGATTTCACTAATCAGACTAATAAGATTATTTCTAAATATCAATTTCACTGGTGTCATTTGCACTTTTGGTCTGTCATCAAAATATAGAACAATATGGCTCTCAAGATGACGCTGTAGATAAAGACACCTGCTGCCAAGCCCAATGACCCAAGTTCAATCCTCAGGACGAGCAGAAGGAGCGAACTCCTGCCATCTGTATTCTGACCTTCACACAAACAGCGGCACACACTCACAAATAAGTGTTTACAAAAAGTTTTGAGGATGTGTAGCAGCAAAGAAAATGTGCTTTTCTTAGCTTTAGGTTGACAAATCCATTTGTTGCCAGTAGCAGTGGAAAAGCTGACAGTCCTTGATAACAGCTCTCGCGTGGGGAGTTCAGACCAAAGCAGATGGACCCGACATGTAGGGAAAGCGTTAACGAGATGTCTTTGCTAATTCAGGTTACACACTCCTTGAAAGTTCCCTCAGCATACGCTTAAAAGTTTGCAGATGATTCTAATCGCAGCTGACGGTTTCATCGAGAGGTTAGCTTGCGGTTGTCTCCCTTGTGTAGCTTGGTTGGGTTCTGCTGGATTTTGTCGGAAAGGCAAGGATGTTTACAATAGGCCAGTGAACGCGACGTACTGTGTCACTGCCAACTTTCTGCTCCTGACCCTTGCTTGTGTACTTATTTCTTTAATTCATCATTGACGACCCGAGGTTAATCCGGAGGTACTGCCATTTCTCTTGTGTGTTTGAGTATACGTTAATGGTAATTATGTTTACACTCTAAGGTTGTTAAACAAAAGGCCAAACTCTTGCCAATGTAAAAGTGTTGGAAAGCCTTTTCGACACAACCATGTTTATTATATTTCAGAACATATCAATCATGTGCATTAGTTTCAGTAATTCTAACCAAACCCTTCAAACATTCTATCATTTTTCAATTCCATAAGACTTACATAATTCCCCTTAAACTGTTCAGCTTTGTAGCCATTTTTGAATTGCCTAATTTACTTTTGGACTCATCAAAAATATACGATCCCTAAGTTGATTATTTAATTATTTATATTGGAAGGGAAATGGAATTTTATCATATTTGGACTGGACAGTAGTTAATAGGAACCATACATTGAAGTGTTTTATTTCCCAAAGATGTCCTCCTTCTCCTCAACAGAATTCATACAGGAATTGATCTCTTTGCTCCATATGAAGTGGCTTCTATGAAGTTTGGATTGGAACTGAATATTTGAAGTATCATTTTCATCAGGATTCAGTACCATGTTTATAGTTGAAGAAGCTGATCCTTGGGGGATTTAACTGCCCAAACATTCGTGTTAGCAATAAAATCCAGAACTGCAGTGATTATGCAATGACACACAGAGACGTATTTTAAAAAGACTAACTATAAATAAATGCTGATCCATAAATGAAATATCTATTTGTGTGGAGGGTGGGTGCACTGTGTATAGAGGGCAGAGGTTGAAGCCAGAATTCTGTCTCAATTATTTTTACACCTTATTTTTTGAGGTATAGGGAGGGTCCCACTGAATTGCAAGCTCACTTATTTGGTTAGGTTGAGCAGCCAGGAATTAGCTCTTCAATTGCCCAGTGGTAGGAATATAAGTTGAATATATGCTGCCACACCCTGTCCTTTCCATGGGTCTAAACTCAGGTCCTCACACCTCCACAGAAAGCTCTTCACTAACTGTCCATATTTATTTTTATTGATACATTATTTTCTTAACTAAACCCTTTATGTAAGTAGTGAAGTTCTAAAAGTGTAGTGGGAAGCGGCAGGGGCTGCGTCCCGCCACCCGCCGCCGGCTAGCTTTACCCAAAATAATTACACGGAAACTGTATTCTTTTAAAACACTGCCTGGCCCATTATCTGTAGCCTCTTATTAGTTAATTCTCACATCTTCCTTTAACCCATATTTAGTAATTTGGGTAGCACCACGAGTTGTGGCTTACCAGGAGAGATCTTAACCTGCGTCCATCTCGGAGAGGAGCAGCATGGAGCCTCACTATGGCGAATGCCTGAAGCGTCTCCCCCACTCTACTTCCTTGTTCCCACAATTCTGTTCTGTCTTCTCCACCTACCTAATTTTCTCTTAAAGGGCCAAGGCAGTTTTCTTTATTAATAATGAAAGTAACACATAAACACTCCTCCATCATTTCCCCTTTTTCTGTTTAAACAAAAAAGAAAGGCTTTAACATAACAAAATTACATATAACAAAACAGTTATCAAGCAAGTATTACAGTTACAATATTTAAATCTATTTTATCTTTTATCATAACTAAGGAAATCTATAACTACCTATTTATTCTTCAACTCCATCAAAGACTCCAGAAGGATATAATATTACCTAAGTAAACAAGTCATATGCAACTTTCAAACTGTAGAAATGACAGAGACAACTCACTGCCTGGACAGTCACCCAAAGTTCCTCTGTACCGTTGGGGCATCCATCTTCAGCCTACAGGCCCATAGTGTCCAGCAGACTTTTTCATGAAGCAGGAAATTCCAAAGACAGTTCAGTCACTTTCTGCTGTGTCCTGCAGAACGTCTCGCAGACTCTTTCATGAATCAGGAACCCCAAAAGTCATCTCACCTTTAGGCAAGTTCAGCAGTCCTCTTTCTGTGGGTTCCTTGTGTCCAGTTTATGCAACAGTCCAGGCAAGAGCAGTTTCTCGCCCAAATGGCTAACAAACTCCATAAGTAGCCTCTTCGATGCCCATCTTCCTCTCGAAGTAGATTGGTGCTGCCAGGAGCAGACGTGTCTCATTGTCATGAAAAACCCTAAGTTATTAAAACATTAAATGCCATATTCTGCAGTCTTTGAAAGATATGAAGAATGTCTATCTAACTGAAATATATCTCTACATATCTAGAAAATCTAATAACATGACTACAAGCTTAACTATTATCAATGATTATCCATTAACAACTTATATTTCCTAATTATACATTACAGTTTTTAAAATGAACTACAATCACAATAGCTTAATCAAGATCAGAAATACATATACATATAACAAAATTGACCTTAAAATCTATACCAATGCAAATTCATATCTATATCAGAAAAACCCTAAGTTATTAAAACATTAAATGCCATATTCTGCAGTCTTTGAAAGATATGAAGAATGTCTATCTAACTGAAATATATCTCTACATATCTAGAAAATCTAATAACATGACTACAAGCTTAACTATTATCAATGATTATCCATTAACAACTTATATTTCCTAATTATACATTACAGTTTTTAAAATGAACTACAATCACAATAGCTTAATCAAGATCAGAAATACATATACATATAACAAAATTGACCTTAAAATCTATACCAATGCAAATTCATATCTATATCATCTCCCCCTTTAAATGTAAAAGAACATTTATAAGCAATATTTGGGAAAATGGGCGCAGTTTTTTCTCTCCAAACTGCTTCCTGCTGAATGGGGGCGCTGTTATTTAGGTCTTTCATGGTGTAACCTGTGTGCTAGGTTCCTCTCAGTTGGCAGTTGAGTGAAGTAATTTTTTGAAGATGTTCACAGCAACCTTTCAGGAGGGCGTGGTCTATCATACCATATTGGGATAGAAGCAATCCACAGAGTCTCGTCCTCTGTGAAAACAAAAGGAGAAACTCTTTTCCAAAGCATCATGTTCTTAGATCCAAATCCTGAAGTCATACCGTTAAGATGTCCATTCTGGTCTAGCCTGGCAGCCCATATAATGAAATGTCTCTCTGTACTTAGCTCCTTTACAGTCAAAAATTTCAAAGAAAACACAATAAAATACATAATCCAGACTCTCTGTGAATTTTCCATTTTTACGTGGCTTATTTTTACTCTATCACTTTACTTCTTTTAATCTATAACTATCTGTACTCTGTCTCTTTAAAGACTTTAACCTTTTTTTTTTTAAGGCATTAACTTTATTTTCTATATTTTCTTTTTCTCTCTTTTAAGCCTACGTGAGCCATTTAAAGGCCTTCTATGTCTGAATCTTTTCTATTGTGAATCTGTAATTTTTTACTATCCAGGAGCATTTCTTAAAAGGTTAACCACTTCTTAAAATAATACGGTACTGCCTGTTTACAGCCAAGTCTAAACCTTAACTGCGCTGTTATCATGGTAATTACGATAGTTCCTGCCTGAGATCAGTACAGTTCAGCATGGCGGAGCGGAGCCAAAGCCGCTCCTGCCTCAGTCATTTGGTGCCCCTGAGCCGCACACAGTTCCAGGCACACAGCAGTCCACATTGGAGCCGCACTCAGCAGTTTAATTCTGAGACTGAGCGTGCAGCACAGAAACTCTTTTAATCCAAGTTACAGCCAAATCAGATGCGCAGAGCACTGCGCAGACTGAAAACACCTCTCTCTCTATGGCGGCAGGAATCCGCAAACGCTGTCCCGCTCGCCTAAGCCTGATTCCGCCATCTGCCCAGGTGCAGGCAGGGAGCAGTGAGTCATTGGCATGGTCTCAGAGTACTTTCTTTCCGATCCCAAGCGGGCAAGGTTTTTAAGTGGATTTAGTCACCACGTTGGAGCGCCAATCTGTAGTGGGAAGCGGCAGGGGCTGCGTCCCGCCACCCGCCGCCGGCTAGCTTTACCCAAAATAATTACACGGAAACTGTATTCTTTTAAAACACTGCCTGGCCCATTATCTGTAGCCTCTTATTAGTTAATTCTCACATCTTCCTTTAACCCATATTTAGTAATTTGGGTAGCACCACGAGTTGTGGCTTACCAGGAGAGATCTTAACCTGCGTCCATCTCGGAGAGGAGCAGCATGGAGCCTCACTATGGCGAATGCCTGAAGCGTCTCCCCCACTCTACTTCCTTGTTCCCACAATTCTGTTCTGTCTACTCCACCTACCTAATTTTCTCTTAAAGGGCCAAGGCAGTTTTCTTTATTAATAATGAAAGTAACACATAAACACTCCTCCATCATAAAAGATCAATTATTTTTGAAAATGTCTGAAAATCTGCCCATACAATATATTTTAATATCTACCCCACTCCCCACCTCCAGCTCCTCCCAAATCCCCCCCCATATTGCTGTCCCAATTTCATATTTTTTTCATTTTTTAGTAAAATACCCATGAAGTCTGAGTAGTGCTGCCTATATGTGCATGGCTATAAGACCACTGAGTAGAGCGTTGACAACCAGGAGCTACATTACTGAGGAAAACTGACTCTCCATATCCTCCCCCTCACTCCAGCAGCCATCAATAACTTCTCACCTACGGATGGGATGTCAGGAGTCCTCCCATACTGATACGGGAATGTTGACTGGCTTGACCCTATGCAGATCTTGTGCAAGCAACCTCAGCTGCTAAGAGCTCATGAGTACAGCAGCAGTATCATGTCCAAAAGACACGGATTTACAGCAGGCCTTCCTAACCTCCGGCTCTTACAATCCTTCTACACCTGTCTTCCATGGAGCTTCCGGAGGGGGGTGAGGGGGATGCAAAATGTGGGATTTGTGGCTGAATGTTCCATGGGCAGTTATTCTCTTCTCTTTGAGCAGTTATGAGTCTCTGTTTTAACCATCATCCACTGAGAAAGAAAGAAAGGAAGAAAGGAAGGAAGGAAGGAAGGAAGGAAGGAAGGAAGGAAGGAAGGAAGGAAGGAAGGGAAAGAAAAAGAAAAAGTAAAAAGAGAGAGCTTCTATGATGAGGTCTGAGACCTGCACTACTCCTTGGGCATAAGGATTAATTAGTATTTAGAAAGCAGTTTGATACTCTGTCTATTTAGCAAAATAGTAGGAGTATGTTCTTACCCAAGGACTAGGAGCCCCCAGGCATAGGTTCTTGGTCAAATTTATAGTACCTACCGGGCAGGAGTGCGGACTTTTAAATCAGCTGATGGGTCACGTGGACACCCTGTAGCGCTGCACTGGATAGAAACGAAAACAGTCCTTTCCAAAACTACCTTCACCAATTTACCACAAAGTAGAGGAGAAAAAGGAAAGAAAAGAAGTGACTATAGCTTTGAAGTGGGAGGTATTGACAGGAGAAAGGATGATTGGAGCCCCTTTCCAGGACTGTTTCCAAGTCTTGGCATCCATTTCTGATCTTCTAGAGGACAGACTGGCCAAAGACCCCCTAGTCGTGACTCCCAACTCTGCCATGTGGTGCTTCCTTCCCTCTCCCATTCCTTGTGTCCTTGCTCTAGTCAGGCGCAGTTTGTCACTCAGAGGTCCATGACCTAGAAACCTGGTCTCAGGGTTGCGGCTGTGCGACACTGTGCAACCTTTGGGAAATATGGCTTCACTCTGGTGCTTAGTTACTGGAGCACTAGTTCCAGAAGGGATTAATACCTAATTCTCTCGAGAGTGGACTGTTATAAACCGGGCCATACCATGTATTCAATGCACCTTTTGCATGATGTCCGATCCCTGTGAATTTCTCTGCCATATTGTGATACACCGTCTAAGAGGCTTTGTCAAGATGTCCAAAGTTGAGATCACCCAGTCTTGAAGTTTTAGCTTCTAAACTTTGATAAAAAGCAAGCTCTCGTCTTTATAAGGTAGGAAGCCTCAGATGTTTTGACACAGCAATAGAAAGTGTGCTAATACAGCCCCCAAAGGAGAGCTCAGAATTGATAGGAACAAAGGCACTGGAGAAAAACAGTCCTCTTCTTTCTCACATTCAAGTCATCCCTGCCCCTGTCCTGACTCCAGTCTGTGAAGTGCTATTCAGATGGACAGCATGGCGGGACCAGCACCTTTGGTCCTCAGTCTAACCTCAGCCCGGTAGGATCAGGCAAGTAGAAGCGGGTTCGTTTTGTCCTGAGTTGCAGCTGACTTCGTGGCCAGAGAAGAAAGGAAATTAAGAAGAAACGGTAGCTCTGCGGCTAGGAGTAAAATGGCTGCATTATTCACCGGCACCCTCAGAGTTTCTATTCATTGCAGTGGGAAGCACAGTCATGAAAACAGCAGCCTTGGGCCAATTGTGTAACTTTGGTTGGGCTACAGCTCTCTAAGGCTTGATTTCCTAAGTGTAAGGCAAGGATGATGCATGGTCTGGAGTCTGTCATGAAGACATCAGGAAAAAAAACCCAAGTATATGACAGACACATTGAGGACTATTAGGAAATGAAATCCTTGCTCAGCAGAGGCAGAGTCTTTATGTTAAAATGAATAAATCAAACCACTAACAAAATGTGTGCACCCTGTTGATTGGAAATTCTCACTTTGAACTTTGCTTCCTACAGTTTTCTCAGATTTCTGCTTAAAACTGAGACACTTGCTGTTTGTCACTAAGCAGTATTTTTTGTCCTCAATATTGAAGAGACTCAGTCATTTCCTTAGATGACTAAACAGGGAGCATTTTTAGAGATGCAGGCATCGGTAGATGATCAACGCAAAGCCACTCCAAAGCAGTTGGTATCTCACTGCCATCCACAGCCGAAGGCATAGCCCTCCCTCTGGTTACCTGGCATTGCCTTTTCCTTAAAGTCAGGTTTCCCAAAATATGTTATCTAGTGAACTAATTCCATAGGAAATTGCCTCTGAGGATATTAAGAGCAGAGGAAGCAATCCGCAGTGAGCTAAGTTTGGAACGTGATGGGGAAGTGAAGCTAAGAAGGATTTTCTCTTTGTTTTGTTCTCTTTTCTCACATGCGATTTTTCAGAACTTTTATTATTCCGATGTGCAACGTATGTGTCCCACAAGGTAATAGAAACTCTACATTCCTGAATTTTATTTGCTCTCAGAAATAACACAAATGGGCTGTCATCTAAATCTTCTATTGGTTTTAGTGTAAATGCATTTTTTAGCAGCAGCAAAAATGGCAGGGCAGGGAGGTATGGAACTGAAGGAGCAGGGATGCAGGAACATTAGCTACCACTGCCAACAGCAGAGCATGCGGTCAAGAGCGGAACTCGGGATGCAATACAGGAGATGATGGTGGGTTGGTGACAGACGGGAGAACTCATGGTTTTCCTCCTGTGATTTGCCTTGCAAATAAAACTGCAGTAACTTTTTATAAGCCCACATGTGTCTGTGAGCCCTGGACATAACTCGTGAGCAGTAAGTCATTAGAAAAAGGACTTACCTCCATTTCTATTTCAAAAGGCATACCATCTGACAATGAGCTGCATGGTACCTTAAGACCCAAATTTTGATCAGTGAAAACAGGGCAGTTAAGGTGTAGCACAGCTAGAGCAAGAGATGGCTTTCGCCACCTCCCTGGACCAAAGCCACCAATAGGCCCAATTCAAGATTAATATATGAGTTTAGCAGCTTGGCTTTGTGTATTTTTTGTCTAAAAACACACTGACACGGGTAGTTCAGTTCTTTTGTCTGCTTACATTTTGCCAGATGCTGGGGCACACACGTTGTGTCTGGCTCCACATTTAATCCTCCTAAGAACCCTCTTTTCGCCGAGAGTTAGCTAGCAGCAGAGAAGGGACGGAATTCCTGACCCCTGACTACTGGGCAGACAGCTTAGGGACACCTTGTCCCCCATTTCAAGGGTGTATCCATTTTGAGTTCTTTGAAGACTGCAAGTGACAGAAACCCTGGCTGTTTGTGACTGGCTGAAGGGCTTTTCTCACAAGCATGAAATATGGGAGCGTGCATGTGTGCGTTAGCATCAGCACCAACTTCTTTCCTGGTGACAGAATGACTCGCTGTCTTTTAGACGTCACTTTTGAACTCAAGAAAGCAAGAAGAGGAGGTGGACCCAGCTTATTCCTTTTCTTTACGGAAGACATTAAACCCCTTTCCAAAGGTGGCATCAGATTTCTCTTGTGTTTCATGACCAGAGTGGCAGATAGCTTCCATCCACATCTGGCTGCAAAGGATCTTGGGAAATTTTTGTCAGGCCTGCGGGCCCAATGCAGGGAAGGGAAATGTGCCTGGGAACAGGTGCTGGCTTAACCAGTCAACAGTGTTGGCCACAGTGGTTTGGTATGGTTAGGAAAATACCAGTAGAACTTCATCATGCAGTGTGTCACCAATGCCACACAGACGCTAAGAAACTCAGGGAACAATTAGTTTGCTTCAAAAGAATGGAATTGTGGAAATTCTGTAAACTTTAGAAAGTATCTGCTTCCATCTTTCTAAAGATGGGAAATAATCTTCCTAATAGGCCAGTCCAGGCAGTGTGTAAGATACACAATGCTCACGGTTATTCTTTTAGTCGTGTTATTCTTAGCTCCCTTTACAAATTATTATATCCTGGTTTATGGTTAGTATGTCAAGATAATAACTTCAATTCAGTTTTTAAACTCTTGAGTAGAAAAAGTGAAAATCCAATTCTTAAAAGCATAATATATTGCTTGCATGTATAATCTACTTTTCAGTTTGTTTGTCCTGCCTTTTCTGGGTCTTTATACAACTTTAATTGTTTTTGTTGTTGTTGTTCTGTTTTTCTATTTTTATCATAGCACTCAAACTCGGAAAACCTGTTAAGGCAACTACATGTGATGTAAAAAATCCAGTTAACATATTGCTATGGAAACCAGGAAATAGAAACAGCACTCTAATCATTCATTTAGACAACTGTGGTTTTGTGTGCGTGTGTGTGTGTGCACGTGTGTGTGCACGTGTGTGTAAAAGTCATCTATGCACTTTCTTTTGTGAGATGTTATACACTTTGAAGCTAATCAGGATGCCCTTTTACAAGTCCAGTGTCAGTTTTAGAATGAGCTCCAGCCTGCTCTAAGGACACAGGATATTTGGAAGGGCCATGTTGAATCAAGCTTGCCTGACTGGAGCTGCTGTAGACCCTTGAAGGAGATTCGAGAACTGAGTTCTGTTCTAACTCGGAGTTTCTTAAGCTATGTGGCCTTGCGAGGAACTTGTATGAACTGTTTTATTCATCTGCAAAATGATTCCGTTCAGGGCTCCAAAAATGTAATAGGAACTTTCCTTTTCCATCAAACTGAAGCGCGGTGAGGTAAACAGCTCTGGGGACTGAAATAGCTCTGTCTACTGTCTGCTAACATACGGGGCTCATAGTGCAGCAATAAGAAATGTATGAGACAAGGGCGTGTTACTTTCCCAGTCTTCATTCTGTGTGTAGTAGGTGCCACCTGTCAGTGGCGTGACTCGCGGTGACTAGCGAATGCCTACCTGTTTCCATTGTCAAACCAGCTCGTAGAACAGTTGCAAAGAACTGGAGTCCTAAACGGCAATGGATTTTTTAGATCCTTTCTCCTTACTGTATTCTGGTAGGTAAGTGTGAATCCTCATAAGTTAACTATTGCCCCAAACCCTTCTCAACAATCTGAGATTTTAACATTCGAGATTTGAACTTTCCTGTTGGTTTTGTTAATTGCTGTTGGTCTATTTAATCACCCCATGTCCGGCTATGAGAAAAAGTGAAAGTTAAGCGGAAGCCTCTGCTGGGTTACACTCCTGGGGTTCTTCCTCTAGAAATCTAGAGTTATTATAGTAGGGGATAATGGTTGTAAAATGAAATCACTGGGACAATCCGCCCATGCACTCCCACCAGCGTCTGTGACAATGAGCCCCTTGTTTCAGCCCAGATTTCTGTCTCGCGGGTGAGCGCGGGGCCGCCACCGCGGGCAGGCGTGGGAGAGGCTGCATTGCCCGGGTGCGCCTGGGGGTGCGTGCGCTCAGTGCGGGTGACACTCGCTGCGGGAGCACCAGGAGGGGGAGACTCGGGGCCGCTGATCTCCCGCTGTGCTTGCTTTAGACTCCAGAGCCTGGGAAGAAGGAGAAAACAAGTAGCCAGGCAGAGGGAAACTTTGCCACCTAGAAAGTTTCACCTTGTAGAGGGCGGAGGTGGGGCGGGGCTTGAGAAGGCGCGACCCCCCACCCCCCCAGGCCAGGCGCACGGGCGGCGGGAAGGGCGGAGACGGTGTCCCCCACCCACCCCGAGGGTGGTGCCAGTTCCCACCTCGGCCCCTCGAGGGACCGGTGGGACAGACCGAGAGCGACAGGGACGAACGGACACGTGCTGGGGCGGGTGCCTGGGTCTCATCGCCTCCAGCCCGGACGCGCCGGGGCGCCGCCAATGCCCGGCTGAGTCACGGGCCGGGCAGGGCGCGTGTGGGAAGGGGCGGAGCAGTACGAGGGCGCTCGGCGGGGTTCGGCCCGGGCCGCAGGTGACCGGGACAGCCTCGCCGCCCACAGCTCCCGATCCCGGGTGACCTGGTGCCGAGCCAGCTGCGGGGCGACCGCAGACTCCACGGAGAAGGGCGGAGCGCGGGTGGTCCCGGCCGGCTGACTTCGCGCTCCCGGGCACCGCAAGGTACAAACTCCAGCCGCGTCAATCCCGCACCCACCCTCTCCCAGCACCTCCGCTTTCTTTGTTCCACTAAAGGGAACTGGTTGCCGCTCCGCAGGGCAAGACCAACGAGGTGGGTGCGAGCTCGGGGGCTTGGGAAACTGAAGGGATGGGGTCGGGGAAGGTGCAAACTAGAATTGAGCTTGTCGCCTTAGGATAGTGCTGTTGACGGCCACCTGTGTGACTCAGGGCGCTGGGAGCAGTGGGTGCTCATGGACTGCTGTGGCTCTGCAAGTTTTACCGTCGTGATCTGACTCAGCCCTTACAAAAGGGATCCGGTCACCCTGTCCAGGGTGATGTAGCCTGCAAGGTTTGAGCTCAGCTATTTCCTTGTTCCCAAGCCCTGCTTTATCTGCCTTATGTGGGGCGGGGGTGAGGGGCGTCTTTCCAAAGGGCAGGTGTTTCTGGGATGGTCTGAATTTTTTATTCCTGGCAAACACGCAGAGTGTGTGATCCATCATTTTTGATCCTACTTGATCTTTTCGCTGGGACTTTGTGGAGGTGAAATACATTATAACCAGAGGTCAGGCGGTCTGGCTAGTAGCAGTATAATTCTTAAAACATCAGTGGAAGTACAATGCAGAATTTACTCCAAGCTGTGGTTTCCCATTTCCTATCTTTTATGTTTTAGAAGAGCCATTTGCTAATTTGGCAGTTGGCAAGGGTTTCAGGGGTTCACGCATGAGTGCTTGTCCGTGGGTTTTTGCCTTATCACAGGCTGTGTTCAAAGCAGCTCTCGGGCAGAATGAAATATTGTCAACTTTCTTAGGCGAAAGAATCAGGAGTCTCTAATTGCCAAGTGAAAACGGTCCATGAATATGAGGAGATTGTAAAAGCTGTAACTGGAGAGAATATAGACGGCATTTTAAGAAGGCTGTTCGCATTTTGTAGCGTTGGGTGGAGGTTTATTCTGTCGCTTCTAGCAGCCAGCCATACACACATTGCCATGCAAATGGATTCAGAAGAACATTATTTTCCTTTACAGCTCAACTATTAGAGCTGACTAATGAATTTTTTTTCTGCATGAAGATGATCTGAAAATGATGTCCATGGTGTTTTCCTTTGCTACTGGGATATAAATTGTGCTTTTATGGGAACACTGTTAATGTTGCTCAGATTATTTACAGGTATATAGCTTTCCTCTCCATCTGGAAGCCGACTCGGCTTTGTTCTCAAGGGGAAACGTCCATTGTGGAGCAGAAATGAGGTGCTGTGGTCTCTGCCATTGCAGATTGTGACACAGCCAGTGTTTACCTCATTTGAACAGATAGATAACACGAGTGATATGTACATCTTCAATAAGAAGTTTTATAGCACCGAAAAAATGTGTTCCTACAAAGTGTAATAGGTGCTTTAAATCTTGCGGTCAGTTTCCAGACTCAGCAGGGCGCTCGTCAATAGTTATTAACTTAGGCATATTCCGCTGTAAACAAGATAAATTTAGAGCGTGTCGAGGATGATCAGGGAACTGCTGCCTTTTCCCATACTGCTTTGTTCTTGATCATGTGCAGCAGGGAGTTTACACGAGAGATGCACTACAGGTTCTGAGAACCTAGGGCAAGCTTTATCTGTAAAATAGAAAAGTAAAAGTGGCGACAGGCCATGAATATGAAAGTTTAATATTGTGTTACTTTTAAGTCTATAGTGAGAGGAAAATAATTTTCTCAACAATGTAAATACCTACAATTTGTGATTTCTAAGACCAGGTGAACAAATCCCCCATGTTTGTCCTGAACTTTTTTTTTAAAAAATGTTTTAATGAGGACTGCACTTAGAATTATACTTTAAAGGTCAATTTGTAGCACTGTTAATAGAAATAAATAGTTTACGGTAGAGTTAGTCGGTTTAAAAAAAAACACAAGTCTTTGTAATAACCGCAGGTACGGGTTTTCTCAGATGTGGTTTTCTCAGAACAAGAAGAAGAACTCAGGGGCTGGCACTGTGTGGCTGTCCACGTGTCACTCTCTGGTTCACACCCGTGGTCAGGCTTGGCTAACCACGCATCCAGACTCCCTCTCATTTCTGCCCCCTTCGCTTTTCATCTCTATCCCTTGGCTTCGCCCCCATTTCATGCAGTTTTCTGGTTTCTTCTTCACTGGCATTCGGCTTGGTGATGGTCACCGGAGCCATCTCTCTCTTCCCTACCACTGCAGGGGAAAATGTGTACAGGTGTTTTGCTTGTCTGCGTATCTCTGCACCATGTATGCGCCTGGCGCCCATGGAGGCCAGAAGTGTGCATCAGATCTCCTGGAAGTTACAGATAATTGTCAGCGTCCTCTGATGGGGCAGTCGCTGCCCTTAAAAGCGGAGCTATTCCTCTAGCGTCCCTTTGATACCCTTTGGCCTACTGTGTTTGTGCCTGGGATACCTAAAGTCCTTATCATCTCCCTTCAGGGGCAAAGTGGATGCAGACTCTCAAGTGCAGGAAGTCCTTTTCTGCCTGGTTATGTTGCAACTCTTGTCTGATACTGGGCCCTCAGGACAGAGTTTCATGGGTTTTTCTTAGTGCAAAACAACAGCCAGCTCTCAGTAATATGCAGTAGACACCGTGACCAGTGTCTGTTTGGGATCATGTTGGTTAGGAGTTCCTCACACTTACTGACTCACTACTGAACTCAGATTTTTCTCACCAAAACGAGCAAAGAAGCTTACTGTGATCAGTATCTGTGCTGGTTCTAGGAGAATATCCAAGAGTGGAGGAGGTAAATAAAAATGTATTTGCCCTCGAGAAATTTACAGTCTAATGGCGTAGCCAGATATCACACATACAAAGTGAAGCTAGAATCCTTAATTATTAAGGGAACGTTACATGACAAAGATATTCAGTCATCTCACTCGCTGAAGACTGGAACATAAAGAACTTCAGATGTCTAAGCTGCTTCTGCTTACTTCCATCTTCATATTCTCCACATTGGGCAGAGCTCATCTTAAGGCCTTCACAGTCCCACATTATTGACTAGGGCTGGCTTGAGCCAGCTGCTCAGCCCATTCCTAGCCAGCAGCAGAGGTTTAGCTCCTGCAAGACTTTCCACTGGTTAGAGACCAAGATGAGTGTAATATTTCTACGCTCTGGTAATACACCCAGTCCCCACCCCCCCTCTCCCCGCCTCCCTCTTAACCTCTCAATTTCCTTTTTTACTTTTCTCTTAACTTAAAAAAAAAAAAATAAAAAGCCTTTCTTCATATGTGTGGGGTCTTCTGCCCATTATCAGATTAAGAGCGGTGAGTGGCTTTGTAATCTGCCAGTCCATCAGAAAGCCCGTTCTCAGATATTTCTTCAGCTGTGTTAAATTGTTTAACGTTTATATTCCCCTTGGGTTTTGTTTTAATAAAAACACCCAGTAAAATCAGACTCCTTTGCTTTTCAAGGGACAAAATGAAGCAAGTTTTTATAAGCTATAAAACATAATTGAGAGAGAGGAATCACACATGTGGCGTGTGTAACAGGAGGTGTGAGCGCTGTGAAATGGGGGAAAATCAGCTTGGTCATCACAGACCCCAGCATATGTATTCGTTCTGTGCTTGTGTAGATGTGTGCAAGCACACACATACAGCTCTCCGGTTCACATCAAATTGCGGAGCCGCGGGGCCATAGAGTAACGTGTGAAAAGCTATGGTTCATATAGATGATATCATAAGTAGTGAAAACCTGACAGTTTTCACTACTTATGATATGGGGAAAGCAGTTGTGGGATGTGACCAAAGGGCCACGGGTGCTGAAGACAGCCAAGCTCCTTGTCTCTTAACAATGTGACTGGATTCAGTATACTTCATTGAGCATCTGCTAGGCATTGTTCTACTGTGTGCGCTTTCTGTAGGGGATGAAGCCCTCCAAAACTGTAACTCATGACACCCTGTTCTGTTGAGGGAGGCAAAAAAGAAATTGTCAATAAAATGCTTGTTGTATGCTATCGATGAGGAGAATGGGCACTGTTGAAGGTAAGGAGGATAGGAATGGAGACTGAAACCCAGCAACGAGATGAGGGAAGGACCTCTCATCAAGGATGACCTTAGCCAGAACCTTAAGGAGATAGCGTGAGAACGCCAAGAGTCCCCTCCACAGTATCCTTGTGTTCTTGTGTTTTTCTGAAATTTTGCACTGCACAACTGGCCACAGAGTCTCTCATTTAGAAGGTGGGGTGTTCTTTAAAAAAAATTAAAAGGCCTCTGTGGGTAGCTCCAGTCTCAAAGGCAAAAATACAGAGGTGTCCCGGACCTTTTGTTTATAACACGAAAACAGATTCATGGCAGCTCCCTATGTTCCTCAGGTTCAACAGCAGAGCTATTGGCCCGTTAGGCTTCTTACCTTCTGCCCTGAGTCTGGCTCAGCTGAATTTGTGGGCAATCAAACCCACATAGTCATCGCAGGTCCTCTCCAGGGTGTCACCTGGGTGCCAGCAAGCAAGGCAGTTGCTATAGTGTAGAGTCTGTGTGCTGGGCACTTGTGTCTCCCCCCTCCCTCCGTGCCCTTCTGCCTTCTGTGCGAAGACACCGTGCTGATCTCCCTCCTCTTCCTTTCCTGTTCGGCATGTGTCCTATAGAAATATTTGCAAACAAGTGTCTTACATGAATGAAGCTAACCATTTTTCCCAGGTGCTGACAGATGTTCCACCAAAGAGGGGACAGTCATCACTTGGCATCCAACACTGGAGCTGTCGTGTGGCCTTTCTGTGTGTCATGAACCAACGTGATAGCTATCTTGTAAATTTTCAAGAGAATCCACACAGATCCCAATTTTAAAATGTTAATTTGGCATACTTATATACTATACATCCAAGAGGGACACAAAGTCTGCAGGCTTGATTTGGTCCCATGTGGCCTTGACAGTTTCTGCACAATGGTGTGGCTCCGTAGGTTACTGTCCAGTGGAACAGCACGTACAGCCAGAGTGTCTTAGATGACTTTCCAAACAAAGCACTTAGTTTTTCTAGAATTCTCAAAAAAAAATCTACTATGAAAGTTAAGTCAAAAAAAGACAAGGCTATTTTATCATCCATCACTTATTAGAACATGCTCCTCTAAACTGGCCACTCCACATGCTTTGCATCAGGCTATGGACATTTCTAAGTAGCAGGATAATCTAGTTATTTCATTCTTACACTGAGGCACTGATTTTTCTGAAAGCTGAATCCATCATAAGTTTGTGTGGGAACTTCATTTCCAAGTTCTCCCGGTTCAGACTAGGCTCTCCTCTTGGAATATTGGCTCTTTATTTTGGATCTGATTGAGCCTTCCTCCTTTGTTTTTTCTTTCCCTACTATTGAAACGCAAAACGTGCTCTGCCCTGCTGGTTTTGCTGGCTTTGTGTGCCCTTTCAAAGCAATCAGCTCCATGTTGCAGTCTACTTTTCCAAAGGAAGAAAGGCTCACAGGTTATGTACAGACATGTTTCCTCTAATCCTAGAAACTAGCTAAAGTGCCCAAGCTAGCAGCCTTCCGGAGAGCTATTGTGTACAAAAGGAAGATTATGTTCTGTATGTTTCCCTACTATTTTAAATACAAACATAATCACGCACCATAAAGCAGTGCATACATTAAGATTGCAGACCTTTTCCTGTTTTGAAATGATGAGATGTTGCCTGCAAGTAGGAAATCTTGAGATAGCACCTAGGATCTGAGGTCTAGTTTTGAAGTTGTATATTACAACAGAATCACTTGGAGATCCAAAAATGACTCCAACTGATGACTGAGAGAGAGAGAGAGAGAGAGAGAGAGAGAGAGAGAGAGAGAGAGAGAGAGAGAGAGAGAGAGAGAGTAAGTAAATGTCTGTAGTAGAGTTGGGAATGCTCTGTCGCCTCCTCTGAGGCCTGCTTATGTGGGAAAGAAAAGCCCAGCCAAGTGTTGGGTCCATAAGACAACTCAAACTGACTTTAAAAACTAAGTCTTGGCTTAGTTTGAGGCCAGAGCATTTTCTCCCTTTGAGTTTTAAACCTAGGGGTCTTTTAAGGGAAATTTAATCCATGTGTTTTTGATTCACTAAACCTTAAACCATTACCCATAAACTGAATGTCCCTCGGAGCTCTTTGATGTCTACGAAATCTTTGAAACCATGGAAGTACCCACTGATTTTCAAGGAAAATATGACGTTGGTTTTTGCGAAGAGTGAGTAAATGGCATCTTTTAAAAATCTGGAATAGGTGTAAACTATCAACAGAGCTCAGTGAATGGGCACTAACACAATGTGAAAACTCTTGGTACTGAAGGAATGTTTTTGACACCCCTCATCTTACTAGCATCTTTTATTTATTTATTTTTTTGGTTTTTCGAGACAGGGTTTCTCTGCAGCTTTAGAGCCTGTCCTGGAACTAGCTCTTGTAGACCAGGCTGGTCTCGAACTCACAGAGATCCGCCTGCCTCTGCCTCCCGAGTGCTGGGATTAAAGGCATGCGCCACCACCGCCCGGCTACTAGCATCTTTTATATAGCAAATATTCATCTTTTTCTTTTGTCACGTAGTAGGTATCCAGCAAATACTTACTTGAGTGTTAAGTGAATGACTTTCTTCAGCCTGGAACCTTTTACCTAATGCCAATCTTTATATCCAATATCAATATTCATCTGTCATGTCTTAGAACAAGATCTATTCTGAGTGTGTTGACCTGTTTCGGCAACTTTCAAATATAAGCCATCTAACTAAATATATGACATTTATTGAAATTCATTTTGTACCGTGAAGCAACTGCCTTGCAAAGAGTTCTGAAAATAGGAAGGAATTTCTAGGCTAATTTGATTAAATATTCTGTTGTTACCATATGCTTTCTGAAAATTGATTTTCCCTCTTTTACTATTCCTGTCTTCCCTCCACCCACCTTGACACACTTGCTGATTGAAAGCTATGCCCAGAAAGGGGAAGGTATACGTATGCCTGGGAAGAATAACGAGTTCAAATAGGCTTAGGAAACATATACTATAGGTATAAACTACTATCATGTACAAGGGTATGTATGAGGAGTGCTCAGTGGTAATGGTGCCCTTGGGTTTTACTCCAAATGACATTGAACTCCATTGTGTGGAGGAAAGCACCTTGTTGCTGTCGCTGGATCTCCTGTTTGTGTGTGGTATCTGCTGACTCTACTTCCCAGCTGGACTCAACACAAGCATGCCGCTTTCCACGCAGTTGAAGTGCAAATGGATAGAATGCATGGTTGCTTTGCAGAGAGGGAAGGCACAGAACTGGAACAAGCCATGTGGTCGGTTTTGATGCCAGACTTAGATTTCTAATTGTTCATCGTATCTTATCCTCAGGAACCCTTCCTCATTCAGAGCATGCAGCATGTGAAGTGGCTATGTTTAGTTATTTCTTATATTGGGGGAGATGGAAAAGGGGGGGAATTATGTTATTACAATTATAGATTTCTTTCTGTTGACTCTGAAGGTTTACTGCCTCCAAACGTCATCAGAAGGGCTTGTTTAGACATTTCATTACAGATAACTCTGTAGAACGAGCAACTTATTTATATAGCTTAGAATACTCTGATGTTTTTGTGCTTGGTTTAATCATTAATTAAAAACGATGCGTTTTTGTTTTTGTTTTACACAACTGTGTTACAAGCGTTTTAAAATTCCAGCTAAAAGGTCTTACAGCTTGATAAATCAAGGAAGTTCCTTGGAGAGAATATGTAAAATTGTTCAGTTCAAGACATTTTTTGTGGTAACTTTTATGCCACAGACACAGAAAATCAATACTACCTGGAGGTTTTGATGGGTATTGGGTCAGTGAGAAAACAGAGGTGAATGATAGGAAAACACTTGAAGGGTCAAGGTGCATTGTAAGTCAGTGTCCAACGAGGAGCCAACTGCCTGCTCGCTTGCCTTTTCTGCAAAGGGATTTTTATTCTTGATAATTTCAATGTATTTTAATCACGTTCAGCCCCAATTCTTCCCCTTAACCCTTTACAGATCCACTTCCATCTCTTCATACCCTATTTCATGTCCTTTCTTTTAAAAAATCTAACAGCCCATTAATTCTGACATGTGGTATCAGCCTACTAGACGCCAGACCCTTAAAGAAAATGGACTCTTCCTCCCCCAGAGCCTGAGAACTGGTCGTAGCCCTTCCCGCTAGGATAGGAGCACGTACGCCCCCTCCCTCTCCATCTAGAACAACTGGCTTGGTCTTCTTCAGGTTTTGTGCAGGCAACCATAACTGTTCTGAGCAGTCCTGAGTCTAGTGTCCTCTCATGTCCAGAGAAAACTGTTTTGTTCTGGTGCTGCCCACCTCTGGCTCTTAGAATATTTCACCTGTGTCTTCCACTGTGGTTCCTGAGCCTTAGGGTAGGGGTGTGGTACCGATGTCCTATTTGTGACTGGGAACTTCCTAGGCACTTTGGATGATTGTGTTGTTTTATTAGCCACCATCCACTCAACTAATCCAGAGGTAGAGAGATGTCAATTTAGAGGGAAATTTGGTACTACAGCCATTTATTAAAAATGACAGCAGTTGGTTCAGCAGTTGAGGCTTGAAGTGGTTGAGGGGTGAAGGATCCACAGCCACGGGTTCTTGGCCAGATCTGCAGTTAGCAGGCATGTGTTTCCCCCTCTAGAGTGAGCCTTCAATGCAATCAGAAAGCAGTTGTTCACCCCCGGAACATGCATTGCGCTCATGACTCTATCTTGCTGGTCACTGTTGTTGCTCACAGGGTTCACAGATGGGGAACTCTGATGACGTTTTTCTCCCACAACCAAAAGTAACGGCAATAACCTAAATTATTTGGGGGTCTTTGGAACTTCTCTGACCAACAATACAAGGGGAGGTATCGCATACCTGACACTGAGATTTCTATTTGACAACATATGTCTTCTGGGATGAGCATGATCTGCTGTGTAGCTCCCACAACCTTGTTATATGAATACATACATGTACTATGAAGCTTATAAAGTAGATTTCTACGTGACTGTCTCAAACATCCCCAGTGTGATTCGTCCCACCCCACTGCCCTCTCCTGCTCCACCCTCCCATCCCTCTCTCCACTTAAAACTCCCTCCCCATTGTTAACCCTTTCCCTCTCCATATGGTCTCTGTTCTGTTAGCCCTCCTCTCTTGGGATCTTTCTTTGCCCTTCCCATCAACAGCCCCTTTCTTGTTTTCTTGTTAGATAGGTACTCCAAATTCAACACAGAAATCTGAAGATTTGACACTAGAGTCGGCGTATCAGTGAGAACATGCAGCATTTGTCTTTCTAGGTTACCACATTCCGTATTCTGTTTCCTAGATCCATGCGTTTACCTGCAAATTTCTTCATTTCGTTTTTCTTCCATAGCTAAAGAAAATTCCATTTTAATACAGGCATCACATTTCATCACTCCTTCTTTTGGTAGACATGCCGGCTGTTGTCATGTTCCAGACACTGTGCATAAAGCGACCGCGGACACGAATGAGCAGGTATCTCTGCAGCAGGCAGGAGGGCCCTTTTGATAGACGCCTGGAAGTGGTACAGTCGGTCGAATAGCGGAGCTGCTGCTGTACTAAGGTCCACAGCTGCTCCATCACAGCCTTTCCCTTTCCCTTTCACAGCCGCGCATGAGCGCTCCCCTTTCCCACCCGCGAATGAGCGTTCCCCTTTCCCACCCGCGCATGAGCGGTCCCCTTTCCCACCCGCGCATGAGCGGTCCCCTTTCCCACAGCCTTGCCAGCACTCATTGTCTTTAGTTTCCTTAATCTTAGCCTCTCTGACTGGAGTAAGATGAAATCTCAAAGAACGTAAATCTCTTCTGTCACACATGCTTTACCTATTACAGAAGGGAGACTATCATCTGTATTGTTCTTTGAATATGGTTGTGTCACCAAAGAAGCCCAAGAATAAGGTGTAAGCAAGTGGAGTTGGCGGAGATCTTTAAAAGGTGGCTAGCAGGAGGAAGTGTGTAGCACACTGGAGCCTTCTAGGACACCACTGGCCCTCTGATCCCTGGCTCCAGATGTGAGCACGCAGCTTAGTATACCCTAGCCATTGCCATGTGCTGCGCACCATGAATTCTTGCCCAGAAGGCTCCAAAGCTGTGAGCCGAGTAAACCTTTGCTCTGTAAAGCCGTCTGCCTCCCATATTTCACAGCAAAGCTTACTAATGTAACTATCCAGATGTAAACCGGCCTCTAAGTTTATCCTGTCTTTGTCTACTAGTGGGAACTGCAGGAATGTGAGACAGAAACACAGCTTTTATTATCAGTGGCGTGTTCTAAGCACTCTTCAGCCAACTCTCGTACACTGTGTCAAGTTCCTCTTTTCAGAGGCAGTCATGAAATTAAACCCAACAAGTTTGGAAGTTTTTTGCTCCATTTTCACAGAAAATGTTTCTATCATACATAATTATTACAATATAAGAATTATTACTGTGAACAAAAGCTATGGTCTTACGAACTGTATCAGTAATCATTTTCCACTGAAAAATCTCTGTTGTGGATGTGAATTAGCTTCCCTTGAGGATGTATCTTGAAGCCTTTCTTTGGATGTTCACTACAATGGAATCCATGCTAGAGTGAATGTGGAATTAAAAGTTCATGTTTTGAATAAACTTAGACCTAAATAAACTTAAACCTTGATCTAAAGATTTGAGGATAACATGTTACTTCCTGTCTTTTTGTCTTTGCTTCCCGTATTTTTGTTCATCTGAGACTCTAAACTAGGCAGCTATCATCTGACCTGGCTTCACGTTTGGGCATGACCCTCTCTTTCCACCTCCAAGTGGAGGCCACAAAGTCCCAAGAGAGCCTGTGGTTTACACACTATCTAGCTAACACAGGACAGCAAACAAGTGTATATCATTTAAGAGCTTGAAGAGTCTTTAGGTTTAAACATTCGTTAGCTATTGTTGGTTGACGGGGAAGAACCTCAAGCAGAAATGAATATGTATTTTGGACTTCGTAAAACTGCTTCTCTGTCATGTCAAAATTAAGAGACTTGTCGATTTTATTTCGGTCTGACTAGCACATAGATTGTCCCTTGCAATCTGTGTGTCAAGGCCCATTGACTTTTAAGCACTCTTCAGATCTTTACCGAGCTTTATAAAATGCTCTTTAAGTCACCAGAAAAGTACAGATAAAATCCCAGGCAGTTTTGCTAATGGCACTGAAAGGTGACAGCCCTTGGATCTGTGCTATAAGATGATTAATTACTTTCCAACTACTATTAAACATTCTTAGTGAATAACGAGACTGGAATTCAAGACCAAAGCTCCCTCACAGTTCCTAAAAGGGTTTTACTTTTCAGAGTTAGATGATCATTATATCTGATTCATTTCTTCAACATCTTTATGTCATTGAATTTACTGAAGAGAGAAGAGTATCTGTTTTGATGTGTTTTCTTTCCCCAGACGTTATCTCTTCCAGATTTCAATAAATCTCGTTCTGAAATAATAATAATAATAATCAGAGCCTGGCATTTCCTCTTAATAAAGACCCATAGATCTGATGAATTATGGAAGAATTTGCTGCAGAGGCCATAATCGTGTAGCCATCTACTCTTCAACTCAGCCTGCTCTCTCTGTAGGAGCTCAATGGGAACGGCACTACGTGCTTTAAGATGGGAGCTTCATGAAACATAGTTTTGTTCTTGGTCCTTCCATCTTTGACATGTCCACAGTGAGTCCATTCCCTACAGATCCCTACTCCATCTTTCCCCGGGCCCGCTGCAATGACTCACGCTCTCACCATTTTCTCAAGCTCTCCGCTGCCTTTGGCTTTCTTTATTCTCGATGTAATGTCTTTTTTCAGATGCAGAGAGGAGCAGAAGCCCATTTCACTCCGTGTCACCCATTATGACCTCCTTGGGTATGTCTCAGAGAGCGAAGTGGTCTTTCCAACCTGTGATCCTCATCCCTGTCTCCCCCACGTCTTTGATCACCTTGTTCTGCCTGCCCTGCCCTCGTTTTGGCTCCTCCCCTCCCACCTTTAAAGTCTCCTTAACCATTTTTTTTCATTCAGCCCTTAAGCAACCAGCTGCCTCTTCAAGAAAGGAAGAAAACACAGATGCAAGGTGTGCTGATAGGATCTTAAATACACAGTTGCCTAAGAACTTGCTCTGATTTGTCTTATCTTTCCAGTAAGAGTTCTTGAAAATGTATGCCTAACCTGTTTTCTCTGCTTTCTTTTTTCCTATTAATTGCCTAACTCATTTGATTCAAGCGGTCACCTCCATATGCCAAGAAAGTCTCCTTGTGGCCAAAGATAATAGACATTTGTTTTATTCCCACTGTCTCCCCCTGCGGAATACACTCTGCTCCATGATGTATGTCTAATTTCTTCCCCCCTTCTTGATACTTCTGCCTTAGCTTTCAAAACCCATCCAGACTCAGCCTCTTGTGTCTCTGTGTTTCCTTTGTTTACAACTTTTCTTTATACCTTTGCAATAAAGGCTTTGCTAGCCCCTATCTGAAATACTGGGGTCAGAAAAGTTTCAAATTTTAGAGTTTTTTTTCCCATCATTTTTTCCATCACGCAGATTCTCGAATAGAAAGCATAGGCTGTAATAAATATCCAAAATAAAAAATGCTCCAGAACTCACAACTTTTTAAGTGTGCAGGTACTCAAAAGATGACAGACATTAGAGGACTTTACGTTCTTGGTTTTTTAGACTATGGGTATTTATCCTGCATTGCTCTCCAACAATGAAGACGGCAGCTTTTGAAGTTCAGATGAACCAATGGAGCACAAATTTCTGTCTGTGACTCCATCTTTTTCTTAGACTACCATCTCAGGTTGGAAGATACTTCCACCTGAATGATCAGCAGGTGCCTTTGAGGTAGTAATTAAACTATCATGAAGTGTCAGTCTCTCTTATGATCAACAACTATGCTGAATCATTAGCACATACGTGTTCTCTCTCTTCCTAGTCCTGTCATCACTTTCGATCTAAATTTATGAACTCTTTGTTTGGGTTCATTCTTTCAGATATTAACTTAGTTGTCATTTATTTTTTTTGACATATGTGTTTACTAAGTGCCATGTAATGACAATAATTTAGTAGTTGACAGCCAAGCTCCCAGGCTAGTAGGAAACACACATTGCAATGCAGTGTGATGAGGACAAGGTGAGAGGAAGGCACCTGAGAGAGTCCCTGTTTCCCTCTGGAAGATGAGAGAGGCATCAAGATTTCCCAGATGGATCTCCTAAGGCGAGACTGAGAGTTATCCAGGTGAAGCAACTAAAGACTGCTCAAAAAAAAAAAAAAAAAAAAAAAAAAAAAAAAAAAAAAAAAAAAAAAAACCAAAAAAAAAAAAAACAACCCACATACGCCAACACCCAAAGTGAGAGAGTACATAGCTTGCTTTAAAAATTCAGAATCGAATGGTCAGTCCAGCAATTGCGGGAGTAAGTCTGGAGAGACCACGCGTGTCGTTCAAGCTTTCCTAAGGTGGTGACTCTTTGTTCAGTTCAGAAACAGCATAATCCAATTTTCTGTTCAGAAAAAAAAAAATGTCTCCTGTACTTTGGAGAACAGATCATGAAGACAAGGGTGGAGAGGGGAAACCAGGTAGAAAAACTGTAGCAATGCAGGTAAAAGGTGACACTGAGCAATGAGACAGGCATGTCTGCCATTCCTGCAAATGGGAGTCCAATACGATGACGTGGGAATGTGGGAGATGGGAGGCACAGATAAGATGCCCGTGGGAGAGCAGGTGTCCGGAGAGCGAGTACAGGTTCCACAAGGATCTCCATCTGTCCTTTTAGCTCCACTTACTCCTCCTGCTCTTCCAGCCTGTTAGCTTTGCTGGCCCCAGCCCTGGCTTCTACACTTCTTGTCGTCTCTTTTCTTATCCTTTTAGGTTGTATTAATTCTTTATTTGTTGTTGTAACAAAATGCATAACAAGAAGCAACTTAAGGGAGTGTTGGGCTCAAAGTCCGCTCAGGTCATTGTTCTATGGCTGCACTTCTGCTGAGGCCTGCCTGGTTCTCTCAGGAGAAGGGGATTATTTTGGTTGGTGGTTGGTGGTTTGCAACAAAATAGTCCATCATGGCTAAGAAAGCATGGTGGTAGAACATGAGACTGATCGATTGTCACATTGTGTCCATAATCAAGAAGCAAAAAGCTTTGAATGCCAGTGAGCAACTTGCTTGCTCCCCTTTCCCTTTCGGTTTAATTTGTAACACATTTGAGGTAGGTCTTTCTGGAAACATGCTCCCAGACATACCAGATGTGCATCTCCTAGGTGATTCCAAACCCAGTCAAAAGGACCCTGAAGATTAGCCATTGTGGTGATCTCAGCCAACTTCCTATCTTTCCACACCATCTACATGCTAATTGCTTCTTAATTTAAGTCTTTGCCCTAGACCTTTATTCTTCATTCTAAGACCCAAATATTTCACCACATGCCCAACAACTCTTGACTGTGTAAGCAGTACATCAACTGTGAACACAACCAAACTGGTTTCTTCACATCCCCTGGTCTTCAAATCTCCTGGTCGTAAACCCCACTGGTTGCGCTAACCCTTTACATCACCATATCTTCGATCAGGAAGACCAGTTTTCTTATTATAAAACCTTTAGTTGCCGGGCGGTGGTGGCGCACGCCTTTAATCCCAGCACTCGGGAGGCAGAGGCAGATGGATCTCTGAGTTTGAGACCAGCCTGGTCTACAAGATCTAGTTCCAGGACAGGCTCTAGAAACTACAGGGAAACCCTGTCTCGAAAAACAAACAACAACAACAAAAAAAAAACAAAAACAAAAACCTTTAGTTTCATTTCCCTTTTAAGCCACACACCTGACACTTTAATTCCATTCTCTCTCTTTTTTTTTTATATTTATTATGTATACAATATTCTGTCTGCGTGTATTCCTGCAGGCCAGAAGAGGGCACCAAACCTAATTACAGATGGTTGTGAGCCACCATGTGGTTGCCAGGAATTGAACTTAGGACCTTTGGAACAGCAGGCAGTGCTCTTAACCGCTGAGCCATCTCTCTAGCATTCTCTCCATCATCAAAATACAGCTACAATTCAGCCATTTCAGCCCGAAGGAAACTCCTTATTTCCTTGTAGCCCAGGCCAGTCCATCAGGTGGGACCACTTCAGCAGTCTGCCACTGGCTCCGTTGCCTCCCCCTTAGGCCACACTATCCCCTGCTGCGGGCGGTCTTCCTTCACACATTCAAAGGGATTCCATTCTTCTTACCTGTGCTCAGAAATCGCTTTCCACATGTCATTTGTCTGAGTTTTTCTTCCCTCAAGCTTCCCTCAAGCCACAGATTTCTCCCTGTACCCTCTCTTGAGACAATTCACATCTCCAGATGCCATCAACTTCTAATATACTCTACATCCTGCTTGCTTATATATTGCCACCTGAATGCCCCGCTAGTAAGTGCTTCCCACAAGAACTGGAGTGTTTGTCTGCTTACTGATGTATTTCAAGCATAGTAGGGCTGAATTCAGGCTAAGTAGTTGTTGATAGACAGAACTAATGCAGAGAGATGGATTTTTATACTCTCTGCTGATGAAAGTAAAATGATTCTGATCTAGGGAGTCCCCCACTTTTTTCTCCTTCTCATCCTCATCCTTGTGCTGAAGCAAGCTTTATCATCAGCACCACCAGCCTGCAAATAACAGCACAGAGATTTATTCATTAATAAAAGCTTGACCTTAGCTTATACTTGTTTTTAACTAACTCTTATAACTTAAATTAACCCATTTTTAATAGTCTATGTTCTGTCATGTACCTCCCACCCTGCTTCCTTCCTGTCTCCTAGTGTCTCTCTCTAGCCTAGATTTATCTTCCTCTTCCTCTTCCTCTTCCTCTTCCTCTTCTTCTTCTTCTTCTTCTTCTTCTTCTCTCTCTCTCTCTCTCTCTCCCTCCCTCCCTCCCTCCCTCCCTCCCTCCCTCCCTTCCTCCCTTCCTTCCTCCTGACTAGCTATTGGCCGTTCAATTTTTTATTACACCAATCACAGCAAATACATCTTTGCACAGTGTACAAATAGCCCACAACACTGTGCCTAGATGGTTGAATGACCCTCTGCACTGTTTTACAGCCTTCGTCTCCTTCCCACTTCTGTCTGCTCACCCCATGGTCACCAAAATGGGATGTATCTACTAACTTACATATCCATTGGCTCCCAACAACACATAGAATGCAGAGCCTTCAACAGAATGCATGAGGCTTTCTGTGAATGTGATTTGACAGTTTTAACCATGTGAGCCCCTCCCACCCAGCCTCTCTACTACTGTATTTAGAAAAGCTATGTCCCTTGTCCTCAAAGTGTCTGCATGTAGCTTAGCTGTCCTAAGACCTAGCTGAAGCCATCCCTGCTTTCTGTGATGCCTTTAGCGTCCCTTCTCTTTGTGCTCCTCCTGTGACAGCACTGCTAGGAGTGGGTGGTGAATAGGGCACCTAGTCCTCTGGGCAGTGGTTCTTTAAGTGAAAGGGGTCATTTAAAAAGACCATTCCCTCTTCTTACACTTCCTCTTCCTCATACATACATCTTACACAGAAGCAGGAGCCTGTGTGATTACACACACACACACACACACACACAAACACACACGCACGCACGCACGCACGCGCACACACACACACATACCGTCCTGAGCTGTTTTCTCTTCAATTGATCAGTTATATAAATGCAATGCTGAGCACAGTTGTTTTATGTTGTCCTAACCTTTAGGTTTATTGATTTTTTTCAAGCATCCAGGGTGTTTACTGAATGTTAGAAATGGAGTCCTATACTTACTTTTCTGCCCTGTCGTACTTTCATAGGGTTTGACTTGCTTGCCAGTCTCTGTTCATTTAAAGGCATTTGATTTTTATTTTGTAGAAAATGTGCTTAGTTCTTTCTTTTCTGATGATATATTGATCACAACATGTTTGTATGCTTTTGATTTTTCTTCCAAAATAATTGCATTATTTTCACCCATGAAAATCCTCACCCATAGAAAATAACAGCCAAGTCTGCTCATTCCATTCATTCACAGTAGTTCTGCAATTCCTACTTTGCCTACAGAAGAAACGTTTGTATAATTCAGCTTCGAAAGGGAGACATCACTCATTCAGTTTCAGAGGCGGCTTGCTAGTGTCAGCTTCCTAGAGGTTCTCGGACGTGAGCCAAACGGAGTTGAGAACCAAGTGAAAAGAGTGCTAGAAAGAAATGTCCACCCGATGTGACACCTTGTGTCCCCTTTCTTGCTAGATAGTGGTTTCTCTCCTTATGGCGCAGCCACCGTGACAAAAATGGACCTACTCACTGCCTGTTTCCCTGTGCAGATGTTTAATTTTTGCCTTGTGCCAACCCAGAGGAAATGGACCAGTCAGTAGTGTAACCTGCCTTTAACCCCAGCACTAGCAAACAGAGACCAAAAGAAGACCCTTTGAGACCAGCCTGAACAACATACAAGACCTTGTCTCATTCCAAAGATAATGAAGGGAGGAAAGGGAGAGAGGAAGGAAATGGATTAACCCAGTCTTGAGCACAGATCCACCATTTGGAACCAGAACATGCCTTATGCCCAGGACATTTTCCACCTCCACCCGCAGACAGGAGGGGATGTCTGATTCACTAGTGAGCAATGTGGCAGCTTCCTTTCCTCTGGATGTATCTCCCTCTCGGTTCACGTTCTGACTGCCCAGTCGGGTTCATGCTTTCCAAACTCTGCGGATGAATGGAGTGGGAAAGGGTTGTTAAGCTTGGTTTATTTTAACATGTAGACAGATGTAATCTATGAATTTATTTTATTCAGTGTTCCTGGCTTAATTGAACAAAATCTGGAAGAGAGTCTACACAATCTGAATCACAAACTCCCATTCATCTATTAGGCTGAATAAAAAAAAAAAAAAAAACTGCTTTTGATTTCAAGACTTTTAGTATGGTCTTAACAATGGGGAAGTTCAACCTTCCCATTTCCAAGGATAGCGAAACGTTCTCATATGAGCTACCATTTATTAATGGGGTAAATGCCTGTCTATCAATCAGGACTCTGACAGTTCAATGAATGCTCTGAATGGTATTTTATTTTTGCAACATGCACAATAATAAAACAAATGTCCATTTATTCTTTTTTCCCAGAAATTGGATGTTTTCAGCCATTCTTAAAAGAACAAAGATGTGTGCTAACTGTTTATGAATTTATGAGACAAAAATCTTGAGGCTAGAATGCGTTCTATTCTCTTAATCTTTACTCTTGCCGTATCAGACTTGAACAAAGATCTTAATCATGTATTGAAAGTGGAAAATGCACAATTCGCTTTTTGTTAGGCTAAATGTCTGTCATTTTCAACTTCTAATATGATGGTCAGGAGAAAGACTGAGATAACCACATAAAAACGAGAACAAAAGCACTATGTGTTTTTAAAGAAACGTTTGTGTGATGCCAAGCAAGTGCTTAGAGCCCCCCTAGTCCATTCATTGTAACACATGTGCATTATTGTAGTGCTAAGTTTAGCATGTTCTTCTATAGCCATCTGTATCTGAATCTTTAATAAATATGCAGATCTAGATCTTTTGTGGAGTTTCATGTAATGTGCAAGTTGCTATCTTCATTATAACTTTTTTCTAGAAAAAAAATGCTTATGTCCTTTGACAGTTATACTTTCATATGTATTTAAAGTCACTTGATGATTGCCCCGCTGATCACATTTAAAACAATGTTTTAGATATATAACAGCAACAAAATAAAAATAAAAATAAGAAATTGTGCACAGTTTGCAAATATAGATAGATAGGTGTGTGTGTGTGTGTGTGTGTGTGTGTGTGTGTGTGTGTGTGTGTTAGGGAAACAAACCCTTTAAAAAATTGAATCAAGCCTTGTGGTGCATGCCTTACGCCTCACTGCTAAGGAAGCTGGAATAGAAAGATCCTAAATTTAAGGTGTGTCTGGACTACAGAGAAAGTTCAGCAAGACTGTCTTGTTACCAAATAAAGGGCTACGGGTGTAGCTACATAGTAGAGCACTTGCCTACTAAGGCATTTGGTTCAAATCCCAGTATAAATCAATCAATCAATAAATAAGGAGGAAATAAGGAAAATAAGAAAGCAGGCAAGCACAAGACAGAAAATAGTTTGACTCCCAAGATAAATAGATTCCATCCAAGTCTATTCATTCCAAGTTCTGTTTTTTCCAGAAGGTGGTCCCTCCCTTATTTTTGTCTTTCCACTTACAACTAGGATTGCCATTTGCATGCATTCCTGGAACATACTTACACTAAAAAAAGAACCCCGTATTTGAGATTTAAAGTTATCTGGGACTCCTACACCTTCACTTCCTAAATCTCTGTGGGGATATGGGCTTACTCTTTAAACTAATGGTTCCTGTTTGGCCCTTACTGTAGCCTCTGTCTTGGAAGAACTTTAAGGGTTTCAAGAACTTGAAAGTGAGTTAGAGGAAAACCACAAGATGGCCAAGGGTGGGGAAATAACAAATAGCTCTATTTGAACTGTAGAGAGAAATAAAGGAATGAAACATTAGGCAGGTATTCGGAGTGGTCTTTCCCAGAGCACTGGCCAACTTCCTCATTTCTGTGGAGTGCAAGCTGAACTGGCTAACGCATGGTTCAGGATAATAGGCAGGGGTATTGCATTTATTAGATGTCAGCCCACAAGGTAGAAACAAGAGTCTGACCCTAGGACCAGTCTCTATGAAGGGGTAAAGCACATCCATATCCACCTTTGGCCTAAGCCTCCTCCCACTCCTTCCACCAAATCTCACCTCTTTTCCAGAAAGTTCTATGTGGTATTGGAGTGTCAGAAAGGTACTCTGAGACCAGGTAATCTATTAAAAATAAGACTGTCTTGTGGGAACTCTAGATTATTTAAATATGGTTATACAAAAGAGCAGCTGGGTGGGCTGAAGAGTCTAGATACTTCCTTCTGTGCCTTTAACCCACCATTGGAAATCACTGTTGTGAGAGCTGTGAGAGGCTCTTAGACTTGGGATGTAGCTCTCTGGTAGATCAGTTGCCTAGCATGGTAAAGGCCTTGGGTTTGACCTCTTGTGTGGAGAAGATGGAAACGTAAAAGGGGGAGGAAAAGGGAGGAAAGAAAAGAGTAGGTGGGGTGGGGGAGGAAACATCTAACTGCATTGAAAAGGACTTTGATGTGGTGTTTTGTCTTTATTATTATGTAGACCGTGGTTAATATGGAGGCATAGGAAAAAATCCAGAAGAAAATTTGTAAACTTTGCTTTCTTTTCTTTTTTCTTGTGTGTGTGTGTGTGTGTGTGTGTGTGTGTGTGTGTGTGTGTGTGTGTGTTTTGAGATAGGGTTTCTCTGAAGTTTTGAAGCATGTCCTGGAACTAGTTATTGTAGATCAAGTAGACCTTGAACTCACAGGTAAATTTTGTTTTCTTAACAGTCCTGTGGTTTTAATTTATGTTTTAATTTAAGCTACAGGCTTAAGGTATAGAGTTTATCCTGCTGTCTTCAAGTCAACAGAAGTTCTCAGTATCTAGACTTCTGCTCGTCATGTAATGGATGCTCTCAAATATCTTTTCAATATTGTGTAACACCATGTATTGTGGCTGTTTACAAATTTAGCACTAGAGATGTCGTCAGAAACTTCTTATTGGAATCTTGTTGCTGGGACTTGATTATTATGATCCTACCTTTTCTTATCTGGTGAAGCAGGCTCATGCATGATGATCACGCAGAGGTTGGCAGCCAACCCTGGAACTGATCCTAATCTTCGCCCTTCTTTGAAGAGGGTCTCTGTTGTTCATTGCTGTGTATCTCAGGCTAGCTTGTCACCCACTTGGGAATAGCCTCCAGGTTCCACCTCCTGTCTTGCAGCAGAGGCTCTGGTAATTACAGACATGTAATGCACGTTACCTCACCACTTCATGTGAGTTCCATGGACTCCCCTAGGGTCCTCATATGCCTGCATGCCAAGTCCTTTACCTGCGGGACCATCTTAAAGATATAGTCCTACCTTTCCTACTTTTAAAGTTACTGGAAAGGGTGTAAATTTAGAGAGATCTAAGACTTTTCCTTAGACTATCGTTCTTGCAAGCCCCCTTATATGTGGCAGTGACTGGTTTTTTGGTTTAGCTTCCTCAATATGGCATCCCAGCCATTTTCCAGAATTATAAATTCCCATTTACACTCAAATGTATTGTTGAAATCTTTTATAGTTTTTATTTTAACTAACTCACCACTTAGGTACATTATTTTCATCTTGAGTCCATGTTAAATGTTGTAATTGAGTTCAGAAATATACAATAAGACAAAGAAATAAAGCAGTAAACCATGCCAAGAATCTCAGTTAATGAATATATTCCTGGTGTCAAGTGAAATATTTACAAGTAATTGTTGAAAAACACAAAGAAACTATTTTGTCCCACTTTATTTGAATATTTTATGTACCATACTGAGCATGTCAGATCTTTTCCATTTCATGTAAAGTTGGGGTTTTTTGTGTGTTTGACCTTGTGTATAAACTCACAAGTTCATATTTTTTTTCCTGGATATTATTTGCTTGTGGTTTGCAAGGAGTAAAGGAATCATTATGAAATGGCTGACAAAAAGGAAGAAGGAAGGAAACAATTTCGTTGGCTCCTATAAGCTTAAACTATGGTGGGATTCAGATTGCCAAATGACAGTGAGAACCTCCCTCTCTCCAAGTCTGAGCTCTTCTGCCTAGAGCATCAGCTTCAACTCTGGCTGGCTCGGCCCACATGGTAGCAAAGATGGCCCTCAGAAAGCCCCAGGTGGTATCATCTGTATGTCTGGAATCTCTGAACATGACGGGTTCTCTTCCAGAATCCATACGGTTGTCCTTGCTTTGGTCATGTGTGCACCCTGACTGAGCACTGGCTCAGAGGAGTAGAGTTCCTCGAAAAGCCAGTCTGGTGCGCATACACTCCCTGCAGTGAGACTTGGGCAATATGATTGATAGGCAGTCTCAGTAGACGGGGCAGAGAGAGTTCTCAAAAGAGCTTCCTGGGAAGAAATAATGGGTGCTAAGCAGTTGTAAACAAGTGTTCCTGCATCTTCTGAATGAAGTCTTCACCCTAGAAATGCAACTAAAGAGAAACATTTCAAATAAGCATCATATATTTTAAAAATTAGAAATACCAAGGAGACCTTGGGGTTTTTTTTTTTTGTTTGCATTTAGCTAACATTTTATTCTCTTTAAACACATATGTCATCTGAAACAAAATGAGAATAATGTTTACCTTATGATTACAATTAGAAAAGATGGTATAACTGAGTATATCTCACAAACTGGAAAGTGTTTTCAACATAGCTGTACATCACTGCGACTTTTGAGAAGAATCAGTTCCTAAAGCAAAGTTAATTGTGCCAAAGTTTACAAAGTCTTCCTCTTTAAGAAGTGTCTCATTGTGCCTGCTGTGATTGTCCCCGAGGACAACACTATGCTTTTCTTGCTGGTAGAGTTGCTGAGCGGTACAGATACTACTCAGCAAAAGCCTGAGAACCCACCCCGTTGATAGGTTTGGGAGGGATGATATGACCAAAGCAAGGTACTTTCATGAGAAAACTCGAAGCCAAGAAGTGGCAGAGAAGGGTTGAATGGCAACTTGTAGGGTTGGGCAGGGCCTGAACTCATAGTTAACAGGCTGTCTCTAATGAAGGGACTCATAAATGCCCCAGGTTTATGACCAAGATGGCACCGAGGTGCTCATTTACAGGAAATGCTTGTTTAGTGAGAGTATCCTTGCTACCAATGGCAAAGATCTAAAGAAATGCTTTGTAGGTGATTCAGTGCCATCTGCCATGTGCAGACTTCAGGAGAATGAATTAGTCAGTCTGTTTGAATCATCTTTATATGTTCCATTTAATAAAAAAAAGTAGTGAAATGACTAGCACTATTTCAAAAGAAAAAAAATGGGGCAGAAGTGGTGAAAAGACATTCTGTGTTGAAAGTCTCATTCAGACACATCACGGGAATAAATGTATCAAGACAAAAATAGATGGGAAGTGAGTATGTCTGAAGTCACTACCATTATAAACATTACAATTTCTGGCATAGCCAGATATGGCATAGAGCTGGGAAGCAAGAGTAATACGGGCAAGTTGGTGGCACCGCCATGACAGGTAGTTGTAGAAAAAAAAATGTCTCTGAGATGAGAATTGTTACACTCAGAACATACTTTGGAGTTCAGTAGTTGAGTTCAGGAATGCCAGTAAATGTTTAATAACCACCCCATGTGGGAGGACAGAGCTCTAGTTTGGGGTATTTGCCAATTCCTATGATGCAGCAGTCCCATCATGCTGATTTTGGTTATTAAGATAAGGTCACTGAAATATAAACTAAGAAGAGACAAACAAAATAGGTGTCCTAAGCCAGTACCAGGGGACCCTAGCATGTTACTGCTCAAGACTCATTTGACAAATTAGAAAGCTGCTGAAGTGGAAGAAACCGAATGACTTGTTCTGGGTCATATGGCTTAGCTTTATTGCCACAACTGTTGCTGGGTTCTGATTCTCAAAATTATGAATTCCTAAGAAGGAAAAGATAATAATTGATTGCCACGCCTATTTAACTCCATAGCCAGGCTACGTTTCTCTTCTTTGAACTTCTTGCCTTGAGTTTAAACTATTGTGTGATTGCCTGCCTCCCCTACTAGTTTCTGTTCCCACTGACAACTGGAAAGTAATTTAATCAACTTTGAATCCTCAGCCCTCTTCTTGGTATCTTGCACATCATAGATGGCGATCTATGTTTTCTGGGACTATGAGCAAACAATGATAATATAGAACATTCGTTGACCTTCCATGGGCTAGGCACTGCGCTAACCTACATCTATCATCAAATTCACAGAGCCATCCTCACAAATGGGCCGAGTCCCACAATGCACCTGGCTAGAGTATGTGGTTGTACTTTTGGCACCAGAGTCTGCGCTTGGCACTCTGGTCTCATCAATGCACAGCTTTGCAAACAGAGACTAGTCTTAATTAACTGGATGGTTAAGAAAATGGAATGTATTAAATGATTAATTACATCCTTCTCTTCTGGCTATCTTTTGCTTTGCTGTTCCATCCAGTGAGATAACAAAAAGCTCCCTTGTACATTTGCCAAGTTCTAGCTAGTTCAGCAGTAGCACAGTGCGTGACACATGTATCAACCTGAGAACACGATTCTTATTACTAAAACATTACATAATCCCTCAGATTGTATAAAATAAAATAAAGATTATTTTGAAGTTTCTTTCACAAAACTAGAAGCCAGGCACACTCGGTGCTGCTTTAATGGGCATCAACTTGGATGCAAATGAATTATAATGTTGTTTGGACTTCCTTTTGGAAAAACGCATTCATTTGTTTCCCTCACATCATACTTTTTGGGGAAAATACAGAAACAGTGTTCCCATTCTTGGAAGACGTACTGATATATGTCATGTTGAGAAAACATTTAAAGTTTCATATAATATACTCTGGACTGGTGAGACAATCCATCCCTAATCCTTTCTATACATTCATTCTTTGGCCTTTCATTGGCCCCCAAAATGTTCTAGTATATTTCAAAACAACTGAGGAGTATATGTTAAAAGAGTAAGTTCAATTCCCAGTCTTTCTACATATACTTTAAAATGGTCATATGTCTTCCAAATATCCCCGCTTGTTGATACTTAAGAACAATCACATGAGGGTATTGGACAGTGGCCACAAAGGTAGATGGATGGCTTTAAGTCACATGGCTAGACAGGGAAGGGCCGGGGTCAGAAACGTGATGCTGAAACTTGTCCTCTGCTCTGACCCCTCTGGTCTGGACGCTGCTTCAGTGTTGAGGAAGCATCCTAGGGTGGCTGCTCTCTGCTAGGCGTGGAATTGGGTGTGACACTGGGTGACTCCTGACAGACATGCTCATCCAGAGGAGGAGGCTAACCATACTTCCTTCTTCACAGGATGTTTCTGAAGAGAATTGAGACGGTTTAACAGAATGCCCAGCACGTGGTAAGCACACAATGCATGTTATTGTTGCTTTTATGATTCTATGGCTTATACCTCTCTCAGTAATTTATCTTATTGAAGCTTTGCTTTGCTCTCTGGTACATCAGTGACACTCTGGCTTTGCTGCACATCACCTCAAAGCCTGTATCCTCAACCAGATCTCTTCATGTGGACCCTGAAGACAACTGTGTTTTCAACTGTCTGCACCAGGTTTCTTCTCTTTCCTGAATGTAAAGAGGTTGTCAGAGAATGTTGATTGTATCTTACCTTAAAGGAGCGCTGGGGCTCAAAGGAACCCTTAGAGCTGTTCTTGTGTTAATTCCTTACTGATCTCAGTTTGCAGGCTCTCCATCCAGCTGAAGTCCCTCGTCCCTCCTCTACATCCATTCTTGAACCACATGTCTGTGTGCCGATTTACTCTTAGAACACAGAGGTATCATGTTCTGAACCTCTCGCTGTTCCTGTACTGTCATGTGACTTCTCCTCTCTGGTTGTATCAGAGAACATGACCTCTTTTATGTTCCGGGAATCTTAGAAATACCTGTTTGGAATATTGCATCATCAGCTTTGTCTCTCACTTGTGCCTGTCACCCCCCTTCTCAGAGTCTAGTACTTGCCACTGTCCTGCCCACGCCATGTTCTCTCCACTGGGTCTCTACTTTGCACAAAACTGGTTGTCTGTGAGGAATCTTCATTCACTCTCCCCTTGAAGACTGATTATAGCCTCATTTGCTGTCTGGTTTCCTTTCTACTCACACTCGTTGCCTCTACCAAGGAACCATGAGCTTTCCAGAGAAAGGCACTGTGTCTTCGTAGGTACCAAATCAGTGTTAGTAGAGGTGGAAGTCTTGCAAATAAGCATACATCTTTCTAACTTAACAATGAACAACTGCTATTGCCTTCTGCTAGTTCTTGCTTAAATGAACAATCTACTTCCTCAAAACACATATTCCCTTATACCTTAACAGTATTGAAAACTACTGTTAAATCTATTGAAACCACTCTTGAAGGTCAACAGCTACACACCTATACAGACTATGGTCTTCTTGAGACCCTTGCCTGGCCTTTGTAACACTGAAGCAATGCTGGCTCTTGATACCTCAATGTCTTCTTGACTCTGCTCAGTTCTTTTAATGCAGGCCTTTGCCCTGATATAATTCACTGGCCACCTCTTTCCCTTCTAGTCCTACCACAAGCACACCAACTTAGGTCTTAACTCTCACTTCTATGCATATACCTGAAGTTTATTTCTCTTGTGCTAAATGAAGTACCAAGTACCCCGAGGTTGGGATTTGCATTTCTTCCTCATTCCACCGCCGGCTACTACTGTGTCACCGGAAGCAGATGCATCTCCCCTGAGCCAGTCATGCTGTCATCTATAAGGGCAGCTTTCCTCCGAAGCTTTCATTATTCACCTCTGTTCCTTGGCATAGATGTTCCGTCTGCTCAGAAATTCCATTCGTCACGTATTCCAAGCATCTGCTTCCTGATAAATGATGTGAGCCCTCCCAGCCATTCCCACAGTAGAACCTTTACTTGGTTCCCATCACTTAATTATACTTAGCAGGCTTAAAAACCATATCTCTCAGCCAGCTTCCTATTGCTGCCTGCTGTGTAGCTCATTCTACCTCGGCCCAGATGACTCCCGATCATCTCCACCTCCTTTTTCTTCTGTCCAGCCAGGTGGCAAATCTTACTAACTAAATTGTGCCTCTCACTGCCTCCTTCTGTTCCTGGGGCCACCATCTTGTTGATTACCCTCCTTTGTTTCATTCTAGGCCACCATAGTTACTGGCCAACCATCTCTTTAAAGCTCCCAATTTTTAGAAACTTACTAGAACCAAAGTCAAAACGTTAGGACCCAGGGTTCTTGTTTTTGAACCTGCTGCTTATCTTTTATTTACACACAGGTTCAGTATATATTTGTGTAATGCCAGCTGTGTTCCAGGCTCCCCAGCATCCATTTCTTGGAATACAGTAATGAATTTGTCAGACAAATGCTGTTCTCCTAATGGACCTCCTAACATAAGGAGTGTGTGCTATGTCTCATATCATGATCCCATACAGAAGCCATCTTTCTTTTTCTTGATGCTTGTAGCTTGGGGGTTGTGCTATATGGGGGGTGCTGTAATGACGGGTAGTTTAGTCATCGGTCTCTGTGTGTTAATTATTAGCCAGTTTTTTAGGCTCACTGAAAGGCAGGAACATGTCCCATTTTCCATTTTCCTTAGTGTAAACACAGAGCCAATCACATATTAGTTGCTTGGTGATATTGGATGTAGTTTCATAGATCCAAGCTTAGTCTTTGCCATAACTGTAATGCCAAATGTGGTTTTAAACACCCTTCAGTCCTGTCAGAAAACACAAGTGTTAGATAATTAGTTGCTCTTATCCTAAGTACTCTCTTTGCAAAACAATAGCCTACCACTGCCCTTAGCTATTATTAGCAGAGTTTGCACATCTTTAGCCTGAATACCAAGCCAGTCATGCTTCCTGGGAGAAACACTGATCCATGTGGATACCACGGAATGCTGAAATAATGTTCTTGGGACTAAAGAGCTTTTTTGACTTGATAATGAACAATATGTTGTTTTTTTTTTCCCTGGGAAATAGTTCTAAAACTTTAGTTCTGAAGATTAAATTTGACTTCACACATTTCAGTCGGCTGTTTTCTGAAGTCCTAGTGATCTTGCCTCAAACATTTGTCTGTCTGAAACAATAGGTTAGCCATAGCCAATTATAACCATACCTTTTCCGCACACACAAAATCCTATAAACAGCATGTGACCACTCGCTTCTAGGATTTATGATTGGTTTCTTCCACAAGGAAGCTAAATTTAGCCTAGTAATTCTACATGCTCCCGAGGAAACAACGCCCGCTGTGCTTTCTAGAATAAATGAATCTGAACCACAGTTCCTTTCCTTGACTAACCAAGAAAGTTTAAGAGTCAACCTAGTCATTAGCCACAGATATGAAACCACATTAAGCAACCAGCAAGGGGTTAAGAAAGAATGTGCTGCGTATCTTATTTAGCTGCTGAATGGCTTTCGGTTGCCCCATGGGCCTCAACACAGAACATTGTTCGCATCCCATAATGGCCCTTGAAAACTACTCGCTCGTGGCGTGACTTCTAAAATTAAACTATGTGGAGTCATGTCCAGTCCTACAATGCATCCTTATGAGAAGCTAGCTAGCTTTTTTTGTTTTCATTCTATGTAAAAATTCCAATGAGGAAATGTTATTTCTGCCAGCAAAGCTGGAGCAGGGCTTCCATTTTTCTTCTTTGTTTCTAATGACCACTAAGCAGCTCTTGCTTGAATGTGTCTTGGCAGATCAGCTTCTCACAATGAAGGCCCCCACTGTGCTATCACCTGGCATTCTGGTGCTGCTGTTGACGTTGGTGCAGAGGAGCCATGGGGAATGCAAGGAGGCCCTCGTGAAGTCCGGGATGAATGTGAACATGAAGTATCAGCTTCCCAACTTCACCTCAGAAACCCCCATCCAGAATGTTGTTCTGCACGGGCATCATATTTACCTTGGAGCCACAAACTATATTTATGTTCTAAATGACAAAGACCTTCAGAAGGTATCACAGTACCAGACTGGGCCTGTGTTGGAACACCCAGATTGTTTTCCGTGTCAGGACTGCAGCAGCAAAGCCAATTCCTCAGGAGGCGTCTGGAAAGACAACGTCAACATGGCTCTGCTCGTTGACACGTACTATGATGATCAGCTCATTAGCTGTGGCAGTGTCAGCAGAGGTACCTGCCAGCGGCATGTCCTTCCTCCTGACAACCCGGCTGACATACAGTCCGAGGTTCACTGCATGTTCTCTCCAGATGTGGATGAAGAGTCAGGTCAGTGTCCTGACTGCGTAGTGAGTGCCCTGGGAGCCAAAGTCCTCCTGTCTGAAAAGGACAGGTTCATCAATTTCTTTGTGGGGAATACGATCAATTCTACCTACCTTCCTGATCATTCATTGCATTCGATATCAGTGAGACGGCTGAAGGAAACCCAGGATGGTTTTAAGTTTTTGACAGACCAGTCCTATATTGATGTCTTACCTGAATTCCGGGAGTCCTACCCCATAAAGTACATACATGCCTTCGAAAGCAAACATTTTATTTACTTTCTGACTGTCCAAAAGGAAACCCTGGATGCTCAGACTTTTCACACGAGGATAATCAGGTTCTGCTCTGTAGACTCGGGGTTGCATTCCTACATGGAAATGCCTCTGGAGTGTATTCTCACGGAGAAAAGAAGAAAGAGATCCACAAGGGAGGAGGTGTTCAACATCCTCCAAGCTGCATATGTTGGGAAGCCAGGGGCCAATCTTGCAAAGCAGATAGGTGCCAGTCCGAATGATGACATTCTCTATGGCGTGTTCGCACAAAGCAAGCCAGATTCTGCTGAACCCATGAATCGATCGGCAGTTTGCGCGTTCCCCATCAAGTATGTCAATGAGTTCTTCAACAAGATTGTCAACAAAAACAATGTGAGATGTCTCCAGCATTTTTACGGACCCAACCATGAGCACTGTTTCAATAGGGTAAGTCTTAAAATTAGGTATAAAGCAGAATAAACACCAATCTAAAAGCGGTGGGGAGGGGGAGATACCAAGGCATTTCTGAGGTTAGCAAATGATTTATATTCAAAATATTCACAAATTTTTTGTTAGGAAATTAGGAAATTGATCTTCATTATTGATTAAAATAGTATCTTATGAAATTTATGTGGAGCTGGGGAGGTAGCTTGGTCAGTGAAATTATTTGTTGTGTAAGCATGGGGTGTGGAGTTCCATTCCAAGAACCCACGTGAAGAAAATAGGTGTGGTGGTCCATGCTTGTAGTCCCAGCACTAATAATAGAAATGCCTTGGGCTCACTTGTCAGTCAGTTTAACCTAATTGGCACACTCTTGATCAATGATAAAAACTTTGTCTCAAGTAAATTAAAAACAAACAGGTACTGAGGAGTGCCACCCAAGGTTCCCTTCTGGTCTCCGTGTACCCACACAAGAAATGCATCCAAGAATGCATGCATGCAAGCCAGCTCATGCACATGTGCATGAGCACACACCCGCATGCCTGCACACACACACACACACACACACACGCACACATGGGGGAGGGCGGGGGGCGATACTATAACTAAAAGAAAAAATAGTTTTTTTTCTTTTCCTGCATATCACTTTTGTTTTGGATTGATGATCACTAAAAATGGTGCTTTCACAGGAAAGCATAAGAAAATCATTGGTGTTTTAATTAAATAAAGTAGATTTTTTTTCTGCTAGCCATTTGATCCCTTAGTAACAGAGAGCGAGCGCCGACCTAGGGAGTCCATTGCCTCTTTGGAAGTTGTGTTCAGCCTAGATTTGCACATATAACGTGTTTGTGCCTCCTAACCCAGTGACCCCCAGTGACCATAACTGAACAGATAGTGTCCTATTGAATCCTGTCTAAAGACATTTGGGTTTTGGAAACGTGTATCTTGTCTGGACAGTTTTCACTCTAAGAATGAAGGTTCTAACTGCAGCTAGGAGAAACATCAATGTACTGGATAAGAGAAAGCATATAATTCTACCACAGCACAACCGGGACATATGCATTCAAGACATCTGGTTGGCTCTTGATGGGACACCTGGGCTGTTCCCCTATGTGCACAATTACTTACCTGTTTTATGGAACACAGAAAATACATTCTTTGCTGAAACAAAGACAAAACATCCCTCCTTTCCCCTCCAAAGTCTGATAATACATATAACATGCCCATGCCAGTCCCATCTAAGACATATTGCCCCCTCGTGTGTTTAATAAACATTGCCAACTCTGTAAGACACAACGGGGTTCTTCATCAAACTGCCTTTTCTTCAATGGAAAATACTGCAAAAGAAGAGAAGAAAACTGGAGGGCTTTCAGAAACCTGGGATTCCAAAGTGCAAGTGTGATTGTTATTCAGGGCATCTTAGAGAGCACACTTTCCCTGCCTCCAGCAAGCTAGCTGAGCATGGTGACTTTAAAGAGCCTGTCGGGAGTTCCTCCAGGGCTTCCAGGGCTGCTGGTCTTGATGCTTGGATTTTGTTCTGGAAAAGTTAAAAAAGACAGTCGACTTTGCAGGGGCATACTGGAATCTTATCTCGTTGTTTTATTTTGTGCATTTCAGCCTCCCAGTTGTAAATGTTCTTACTCATTTTTTTAAAAAATTCTCAAAACCTCCTGAACTTTATCTTACCTGCTTTGACATTTTTCAGTTTTCCAGAGGGAACAAAAAGGCAAGATTATCCAATAAAATGCAGGCTAGTTTTATCACGCAGGAAAAAAATGCCCCAAAAGCCACACCTGAAACCATTATCACCCCCATCTCAAAAATTCTTGTGGGAAACGAGATGTAACTTGCCAACAGTCTCCTTGTAAGGGAAGCCAAGTTTTGCACTGGCCAAATTCCATAAAGACAAATACCGGCGAAGCTCCATTCTTTATTGGCCTGTTCATCTTCTCCGCTTACTAGCAGCTTAAATTCTTCTGAAACCGAGACCACTCATTGTTCTCACATGACTGGTCCACAGAAAGTGTTCCAGTGACCAGCATGCAGTCATATCCCAGCTTTGTCCTCAAATGAGGGCAACAAGAAGAAAATTATTTACAGGATCTGAGCAGTTAGGGAGTCTTTAAGAAATAAGACGAGTCTGCTTTGTCTGGACTGGATTAACTTGGTCAGATATCAGTTGACCCTTCTCGTGAGGTCTTGGAATTGAGTCTTTATTTTAGCATGACGAGTCATGACTAGACACACATTGAGGAGTTTTGATAGTAATATCTCTAATATTGCATGGACAGACTTAAGTGTTCTTTGGACAAGCTGAAGTATGCTGTGGTGGTACCTTTCTACTTAGGTTCCTGCCCAGTCCTCAGTTTGTGTGATAAGATCCATCAGAGGGGCTTTTACCCTCCTATCTCCCCACCATATATAAAACATATCTCTACTGCAGCATAAGCACTATGTACCCAGAAAGACTGTTGTCTGTTTGGGGAATACAGCAGGTGTTTCAGGGTTAACTTGCTTATTGATGATGTTATGCGGCTCTCTCTCCCCTTACATGTCATGAATGTATTTAGTCACGGTCTTAACAGGCATCCTCTCACATCTGCACCAGGAAAGCACCTTTGAGTCATTGACAATTCTGAAAGCACATCATTTTCACCCATGCCTTATTTGTACTTCTGAGCTAGTCTCTACATATAATTCAGTTCCTGGGAGCTTATCTCAAGCCACAGGTGCCCATCCATGGAATAATAGTGCTGCTGGTTATAATAAACCTTCTATAAGAATATAATCTTAGGCCAGACGGTAGTGGTGCACACCTATAATCCCAGTGCTCCGGAGGTGGATTTCTGAGTTCAAGGCCAGCCTGGCCTACAGTCTGAGTTCCAAGACAGTCAGGGTTAAGAATATAGTCTTGATTTGTGCTTTTTCATTTAGTTTGAATGTGGATTTTAAAGGCCTTATTTTTTATCAGTGTGTATTTCACGTCATTTTTATGTCTAAATTTCTTTGCCTTAAAAATTTAGAGACATCCTATGAAAAGTTTAGAAACATTTAAAATACTAAATATTAAGTTTTCTTATTAAATATATCAGTAAATTCAACAGCAGACAATAAAGGGCTTATTTATAATAACATCTAACTGTGAATTCTACTAGTTTGCCCATCTACAATAAGTTCAAATTCATTTGAAATACCTTTCTTGCCCTTTTTTACCCATTCATTGGGTAAAAATGAATTCAATTCAATCTTTATAAACATCTCAATTTAGTATGAATTTGTGTTGTCTTAGGCTAATGCATATTCTCTTAGCTTTTATTGAGCAAAATATAATCACTGAGAAAATGCCCCTATATTATGGAAACTTTATAATAACCCAACTTTAGGAGGAAAAAAAACTCTCTTCCTTCTATTTGGAGATAAATAGCATTATAAATCCCTTAATCCACTTCAAATTACTAGAATCTCCACCAATCATACATAAGGAATTCATTAACTGGCAAGTCCAGGAAAAAATGGTTTAGTGAGCTTACTGAGACAGTTGCTGCAAATGCAAGTCAGTGGTGAGCAGGAGAACCTTTTAAAAATCCCACAATCAGCAGCCATCTCATTCTGTGAGGACGCTATGGATTTTACTTGCAGACCTGTAATACTAAATTTTAGAAAAGATTTTTAATGCATGTTGCGATAGGAAAGTTTCTTTATATAAAATTTTGTTAATACCTTGTACTCTTTAGAGTCCATTACCAAAGTTTCCCTATATTGTGTAAACATCTGAAAAAGTTAACTTGTAGTAAATATTTCCCCAACATCTTGGTCATCTTTTTTTTAGTTCTTTAATTAAAATTGTTTTCGTACAATGTATTTGATCATATTATTTCCCCTTTCCCAAATCATTCCAGATCCTCCCCAATTTTCTACCCACCCAAACTCATGTTCTCTGCTCCAGCTCTTTCTTCCTCAAGGGGAAAAAAACAAGGAAAAACAAGATGTAAAAGTAAAAAACAGTAAGATAAAATATACCAGAGCAAAACAAAATCACACATAAAAACAAACAAACAAACAAATATAACCTAGAGTCTGGTTTGTACTCGCCAACTGCTGCTGGGCATGAGGATCTGTCCTGGATGTGGGTGGTGCTCAGTGGCATCTTGGTCATCTTAATAATGAATAGTGGGTCCACTGTAGGGGTAGCAAGTGACGTTTGGTACCAGGCAATCCTGGGTGAAAAGACTGGTGTACAGAACACATGTGTGGCTTCAGCTCTGCTGCTTAACTTCTTACAATCTGGATTCCATCCGCAACGTGTAAGTAGCACAACCTTTTTCGTAGGTGTTCACAAAGCGTGCAGTGATTCCGTCATCGACCTGGCACAATAAGATGACTAGAAAATTAGTTCCTTGGGAATCAGTATAACCTAATGTAAGGAGCCTTAGGTCCAGGTTCGGGCCTGCAACCCACGGTTTCTTACCTGGTGTCCTTGAGAGCTTTCTTTACATTCTCTCGACGGTCTGGCCTTATGTGGAACCTATCATATGGGCAAGCGCAACAATACCCAACAGTCCTGGCTTGGTTCTGTGCTCATATTAAATGACAGCTTTACTATAAAATGCTTATATAAAGAGAGATGAATTCAAATGATCAGTTTCTTTTTAAATAGGGCATATCGTGATTATGTGTCTCATGAGAGGCTTCACTTGTCTCTATGTGTTATGAGTGACCAAACTCCACACAACTTAATTACTGTCTAGTGGCCTGACGCTGATGGGAACAACAACGGAATCGAATTGCATGACACTTAGGAAAATCTGCTTCGTCCTCTGACTTAAATTTTAAACTGGCCTTGGTACAGTAAGAAATCCTGCTTATGTACTTAAAGTCAAATTCTGCGTTAAGAACTTGTCTGTTTGTGGGACCCCTGGCAGTGGAACCAGGATACTACCCCTGGTGCCTGAGCCATCTTTTTGAAGCCTACACCATGTGGTGGGATGCCTTGCCCGGCCTTGATGCAGAGGGGAGGGCCTTGGTCCTGCCTCAACTGAATGTGCCAGACCTTGTTGACTTCCCATGGAGGGGGGGGGGGGGCTTATCCTTTCTGAGGAGTGATGGGCTAAGTTGGGGGGAAGTGGGGCCCAGCAGGAGGAGGGGATTAAGGGAGAACTGTGGTTGCTATGTAAAATGAATCTTAAAAAGTAAACATATATAAAAAAGTATTAAGCAATTAAGGCTCCAGAAAAAGTCGGCCACGTAGGTTGTTTTTATTGCGCTTCCTTGTTTCTCAAATATCACTTGTACTCCAATTCAAAGAGTAGCCAACTGCTTCCCAAAATAAAGGAAGCTAAAGGTAGTAATTTTCCATCTCCGTTCTTGAGTGCCAGAGTGACAGGGTCACCACTCCAAGCAGTCAGAGGTAGAAAGGAAAGGAATCGCAACAGTTTTCAATGAGAGCGACGAGCAAAACAAGACGCAAATGAGGAATTAGGCATGAGCAGAAAAGCAAGCATTCAGGGATGTTTCTTATCACTATCGTAAAGATGATAGATGGGTAAAATTGAGTTACATTTAAGTTGTAATGGAAGAAAATAATTACAGCATTCCATCAGGAAACCGCAAGGTCCATTATTGATCTGTCCTCCTCAGGGCATGTCTTGTAATATTTAATAAAATAAACAGAGATTTATAACTCTCTATGGGCCATGTATCTGTAATCTCCCACACTATTCAAATTGTAGCTGTGGAGTCAGCATCAGAACTAACCTCCGAGTCATCCGATCGGTTTGCCATGGCTCACTTAGACAGTGTAGTGCTCTCAAGAGAATGCATTTCATATTAGGAGTAAAGTCACATTCCAGAGTTGCTTTCTTACTTCCTGTATCCAGGAATGAGGGAATGTTGCCCTCTGTGTACTGTTACTGAAGAGTCTTCATTCTGGATACTAAACATTGCCCCAAAGCAAATCTTTTAAGAAAGAAAACCCTTAAGATACAAGAATTCGATGTATTTTACTTTAAAAAAAAATTAACTAAAACTGTACTAATTTTCACTTGCTTCTTTTCCATAACAGTCTCTTCCAGACTGGGCAAGTTGCTGCTTCCTGGATTGTTGCTGTCCATTGCATACAAAATGGCACAGTGTGCATTTTTTTTAATCTAAGAGAAGCTTAAAATGAATTTCTTTCCAAAATTTCATAATATTCTCTGAGTTCATTGGGCACACCCCAGGGGTGTTTTTAAAAAGTAGCAAATGAGCCATTAGTGCCTCCTGCCTTTTCCTCATCCCTGTTAACCCCCTTAAACCATCACATGCCTGTCTGCCAACCCATCCCAAAAAAGACTCTAAAATGTCACCATATAACGCTTTCACAAACCAAAAGCAAAAGGTCACAGTTCAAGTTGGAACTCTGGCGAGCAAGGCAGGTAGCCTTTACCTGGGGAGGGTACTTCCTCAGGATGTGAGTAATAGCATCTCCCATGTGTCAGGTAGCTGAGGTTAACCACGTCCCTGCATTTTAAGGGTTCTTCCTGTTCATACTCTCGTTTAAAGCAGGGCATGACTATGTTAAGTTGCTGATCCCTATGTGGTGATTCATTTGAGGAAATTGCTGTATTACTTATTGGATAATAAGTCCAACAAAAGAAATGGATTTTAAAGGTGACTTTTGAAAAAGGTAAATTCTGAAGCCAAGGCACCAGTATGTGATGATTCCAGTCCCACATTCCTTAGTAAGAGATTACTGGAAGCATGAGGAACCCCATATGTTGATAAGGATAATAACCTATTGAGTAATTAAATTTTTTAACTTCTGTAGTATTTCAAATTTTGGGTGTTGCACCCTTTCTCCAGACTTTGGTCTTATCAGTGGCCATCCCTTTCTGTTTTCTTATCTCCTTTTTCAAACAAGAAAAACAAGGATCTGCCAGAATTTAGAGAGGACTTACCAGGAATTTCTGCTGGTACTTATCTGTGCACTGGCACAGATACCGATAAAGTGGACACAGAATGACCAAGTGCCAATGTTTGTGCTGTAAGTCACATTCCCAATGCCCATGGGGGACTCAAAATTGTCAGATAAAAGAAACCAAAGGCTTGACTACTTTTGGAGTCGATAAAACTCCCTTCCCTTGACTTTTTTTTTTTTTTTGTATACATGTGGTAATTGATTCTAGGATCCTGGATACATTCCAGTCTGCTAATTATATATTTTTCTTCAGGCTAAAATGTTCCAGGAGGGCTCATTCGCATATGACTCACTGGCTGAGCAGTATTGACTTCCAATTCTATAAGCCAGGCTCTACCTTGGGGAAGCAATTTCAGCACTTACCTGGGACCTAGGCTAATGTGATAGCAGATGACGTGTGTGTACACAGCACTTCAGGAAGATTGGCCCATCTTCCAGAAAGAAAAGGAAAGGGGAATATAAAACTAGTGCATGCTAATATAGAATAAAAGTTCATTTTAACCGCTCTCCATGCTCACACATGGGGAAAGATGGTTTACAAATCATATAAGTATAAAATAAAAAGATGCACTGTTGCACTTCGCTTATCCTATTCGGACACATTGTCGAAACGTTCATCAGTCAGAGACCGTTAAATGGCAGGTGACACTTCAGACTGTACTCTAGGTAAAAGGGGTGAATTAAGGTCATTTGGGTCTTGGAAAGCATTCTGTTGTAGAGCCGACTTTATGGAAATTCAGTTTGTCATGTTGTCAGGACAGAACACAGAGATGATTCATGGTGGCCTAGAATGTAGGTCTGCATACCAGAAACGTATACATCTGAAGGCTAAATCTCCTGATGATAGTTTATATTTGAAATATCTGGTTAGCGCTTAGCATCTCACGGGCAGCCTGCTCGCACCGAAGGTGAAGAGGCACTCAGGGTTTGGGAACAAAGCGGGACTGTACTGACCCACCAGCTCTGAGTGAATCAATAGTGTTCAGCGCTAATGCACTAAACAGGTTACAAGCACTAATGCAGCGGGAGTCAAGAGCAAAAAAAATGAATGTCTCTAAAAATGATCTTGACAACAAAATGTGCAGTATTTTCCATTTATTTTCAGCTAATTACATTGGAAGCTTGTTCTTTCGTCTTATTAGTTTAAGCTAAGTGCCAGAGTCTAACTGTTTTATTTAGGGCATTAGATGGGCAGATACTTGTGAACACTATTTTCAGCAAGAGTCAGAGGCAAAGGATTTTTATGCGACCAGGATTCAGTAGGAAGCCCAATAGTTACTTGCTGAGTACTCACTCTTGATAGGAGGGCAACAGGAAGCTAACTGTACCTGACCCTTTTCCTCATGCAGCAATGGATTAGTGGAGATGACAGCAAATATCCGAGTCACTCTGTAGACAAGGTGTCCTGTAATTCATGAAATGACATAATTTGTGGATATAAATGAAAGGCAACATTTTTTTTACGGTTTAATCTTAAAAGGCTGCTCTAGAGTGATAAAAGTTAACTTTTACATGACGCTTAAGACTATAGAGAAAGCGTTATATCTTTAGCATGTTTACTTTTGGGCAAACATATGCCAAGTGTCTAATACGCTAATAATCCTGACCCATTTCATAGCCTTGTGCCTGAACCATAAACTGCCACATTTAATTTTAACTTTTTAAAGTGGGTTTGGGATATGAAAGCACATTATTTTGTACTCAACAAAAATAGTAGAAGGTGCAGTTTCCTGTTGAGAGTTTAACTTTTTTTAAAATACATTCTGTTCTACAAAATTGTCAATGCATTTTAATAAGGCTTACCATGAGGCAGGTAATGTGTACATGGCTAGGAGCTACAGCTATGGTGTTGGCTGTGCTCGCCCAATAGAGAGCTATGCCTCTTCTAGCCTAGCTCCCCATCAGCTTCTTTGGCAATAGTTTGGTATCCTGTTGGGCTGGATTACTTCTTCCTTGGTCCCCTGCCTGCCTTTGGTGTCAATACTCTGTATTTCTGGAGATTTCTTCTGCCCATGAAAAGGGCTCTCCCGTTACTCACGAGTCCTGTGATGAAGAATCATGCAACTCAGAGAACACGAAAATAAGTCCCTTTGAAACCCTCAGCATTATGCACATTAATGGAATCTGAGGCAATGTGGTGCTGAGGTGGCCCGAGTCACATTGTCCTTCTGAGTCGGCATAGTGTACCCTTCATAATTGTATCCCTTTTTTTTAGTGCTTCCTGCTCATGAGGATCATGTGGCCGAGAGGCCAAGTGAGAGCCAAGTTCTCCCAGGACTCATGATCATCTCATGAGCAGCTTCTGGATGTCCTCCCAGGACCCATGCCCGACTCATGAGCACCTCCCGAATGTCCCAGTGTGTGCTTTCAGACCAGGACCATCGTTGTGTTGTCCTTCATCTTTGCACATTAAACCTTTCTGTTCCACGTTAATCATCTTCATCTGCTAGTGTGTATTTAATCGTGCAGGTATCTAAATGAGGTAAGGTCTCAGAAGGGAGGCTTTTGCCATGCGTTACTCCCGAGCATATGCATCGTAGAGCATAGACTACAAATGGTGTTGATTTGACCTTAGAAGTCTCCCGAAATGAATCTGTATATTTAAACAGTAAAGGAAAAACATAGGAATCTTAGGCGTATGCGATCTTGGGCAAATTTGCCCACGTCTTTTTATGAATAAATCGCAAACAATGTTGTTTTCATCGTCTGCACAAGCCGCGGAGGTCTGAAGCGCAGATGTCAAAATATGTCTGAGGGATCCAAGGAAACACTCACCTTTATTCTGTGCTTGTTTGGTCTCTTTTGTTCGGCCAACAAAGAACTGGTGTTTACCAAGGGAATAGGAGGCACTTAATCTCCGGAGCTTGGTCCTGTGCCTACAAGTCAGGGAGGTCACTGGCTTGTCCCTTCCTGCAGCTGGTAATTACAGGCAGAGGACTTGTGTTTTCCAGTAAAGCGACCAGCATCTTGAGTGTAACAGACTGTTTATAAGAGCAAGTGGATGTAAGAAGTACACACACTTTGGAAAACGATAATAGGAAAGTGAAACTGTTTTCTTCATGTTGTCAACAGTATGAGACAGTCTAAGTGTCTAGAAATGTCCTAAAGTACAATGAGAGAGGTGAACCTCGGGTCGCGTTAGGTAATCCCGGTACTTAGCAACTTGAATTACTATGGGGAGTTTGCAATGGGATGGAATACAACTGATAATTTATTAAAAAAGAAACCAATTTCTGGCTCCACCATCATGGCAAACAAGAAGCAGTAGCTATATTAGTAAGAGTGATTGAGAAATAATTTTACTTTGACAAAAAGCAATTACATGGGATTTATCTGGAGACACTGTGGGGGGAAAATTAGCTCTGTTTCCTACTCTCGACTAAGCTCGGACGTTTTTAAAGTATAATTGCTGTGAACGTGGTTACTCCAGGTAGAGTCAGGCATATAACATACAATTTCAACTCTATTATTGTCCCGACGGTAGGGATATCCATTGGGATTTGAAAACATGATGTCTAAGTGGTGCTTTAAAAGAAGTAGGTGAAGTTTGTAATTGATGTTAAAGGTCGAAAGTTTAAGTTTTCAGTTGGCGACAGATACACAAAGAACTTAAACATATTCCAGCCTTACAGGTGTTGTCGCATGAGACAATTTTCCCACCTACTGAAAAGAAAGTTCCTTGTTGAAAAAGGAAAAACTAACCTTCTAGTTTTCATAGGCTCTAGGGTAGCAATGGTGAAGGCCGTTGCTGTCAGGCGGCAGGAGTACTCAGTCAGGGAAAAGAAAACAATCGGACTGAGAGCTCATCAGTCCATGAGAGAAGCATTGTTGACTACTGGGAAAGTGAACGCCTACAGTTCCATAAACAAGTGTTGCTTTTAATTAAAGCTTTCCCTGGATTTTTTGGTCCCAAGAAGCCTCTGTTATAACCCCCAGAACATGATTTAATGCTCTATATATTAGAGGTTCAAGAACTAGTTAAGAAACAGTCACATTTTCTGTTTTGTCAGGGAATATAAACTAAGATCTCCTTTCCAGTTATTGGGTGGATAATTACTTTACTCATGATGGTAGGATGGCTGCTTTTACCTGCCTTGCTTTAGGGAGGCTTTGTCTTATACTCTGAGCTGCAGGCAAATCACACAAGAAATCGAACTATTGTTTGCTTAATGTTGTTTCCTCCTAACCTTGGTTCTTGTCTGTCCACCTCAGCCCAGCTCCCCAGTGGCTCAGGAAACCCTCCCCTGGGATTAAGTAAGCGTTTACACAACCTCTCTCATTCATTAATCCATGTTGACATTCTCCCGCCATCCAGCCTTGCTTAAGGATTCCTTAAGCACCTTATCCAGCTGCTAGTTTATGTGCAAACAATACCTATTTAATGAAGAAATTTAATGTGTCCAAGGAATCATTTGGCCTGCCTCAGCCTTCTTCATGAACAGTCTCTCTTTCTATGCATTCATAAATCAGAAATAGAAAATGTTATTGCTTCTATCAGATTTGTTGTCGCTGTTGTGTGTTAAAAAATGATGCCAATAAGATAAAATTAGATCACACTGGATCTGTCCTCATCTCTACTGAATCTGTCTTCAGAGTGATGTGGTAATCGTTCTAAAAATTGGCCTGTTTTTATAGCTGCAACCCTAGCAACAATCCGGGGAGTCCTCAGTGTCACAGGGTAAAGTCCACACTCATTAGGATGATGTTCAAGGAATCCCTTGCTTGGGTCCTGGCTTCCCTCACATGTAGTAATATGCCAAGAACGAACTCTTGGTAGGAGATAGTAGACACCCCCAACTTTCACTGCTGGCCGGTTTCTGGCATTTCAGAATCCCATCCCACCCGTGCCAAGTTATCACGGAAACAGATTTGGCCATTGAGTACAACTAGGAGGAAAATTGCGTAAATGGCTCCGTGAGCTGGTACAAACTGGCTCAAGAACATGGCTGAACCCTGTCCTACACCTATCAAAGCCGTAGCCTGTAGGCTCTGTCAGTCCTGTCCCTCCCCCCAACCTGGCCTTCTACTGCCAGTTCCGGTCTCCGGTTTCCTTCAGCACTCGCTTGTCAGTTCACACCGCTTCTCCATTTCTTTTTAACTCTCCTATTCGCCAGAGTCCCTCCTGTTCCATCTCCCCACTGTAGTCTGAAATTTTCTGAGTGTCATGGCGGTATCCATTCCCCATTTCAAGCTCATCTCTTTTCTTTTTTTTTTTTTTTTTTTTTTTGGTTTTTCGAGACAGGGTTTCTCTGTAGCTTTGGAGCCTGTCCTGGAACTAGCTCTTGTAGACCAGGCTGGCCTCGAACTCACAAAGATCCGCCTGCCTCTGCCTCCCGAGTGCTGGGATTAAAGGCGTGCGCCACCACCGCCCAGCTCAAGCTCATCTCTTACTACTTGTGGAGAGATATGTTTTCCACTCATATTGTTTTTTTTTTTTTTTTTTTTTTTTTTTTTTGGTTTTTCGAGACAGGGTTTCTCTGTAGCTTTGGAGCCTGTCCTGGAACTAGCTCTTGTAGACCAGGCTGGCCTCGAACTCACAGAGATCCGCCTGCCTCTGCCTCCCGAGTGCTGGGATTAAAGGCGTGCGCCACCGCTGCCCGGCTTGTTATTTCTTGATATGGAATGGATTATAGCTCCACATATCTGGCACTTAATAAAATCACTTGAACAAAATACATACTTATCAAACAAATGACTATAACTCAGATCTGTGTTTCAAATTGACTATTAAAATGTTTATTAGTAAAAGCACCATTTCCCGCAAACTACCTTTCCTTCTTCCCTTCCAATCTCAAAAACTTAATTTATAGAGTACTGGTTTTTGCAGAGTTAATAGGGAGAAGAAACGAAAAAGTTCTGGTTCTTCTATCCTATGTTCCCTTCTTACATTAATAAACACATGTGCACTGTGATCTCGATTCACTTTGGGAAAATGAAGAATCAAAGGCAGGAAAAATGAAGGGAGATGAAGAGAAAGATGAGGAAGGTGGCCAGACAGAAGTTACTGAACTTGGTAGTTAACTGAAACCAGAAACAGAGTTAAAAGTAGTAGGAGGCTTCGGAGGGAGGACATGTCTTCCTTCGGACCTTCTGGAACATTCCCGAACTGAGTGATACAGCTGGGGAGAGGAACGTTGGACACCTAGTGGCTGTTGCTTGAGCAGTGAGAGTCATAGTGGTACCCGCCTTTGACATTTGCCTTTGGACCCCACAGGTTTTCACTCCTAGATCCCAGTCACGGCTTCACATTTAAAATGATGCATGGATAAATAAAAAGAATAAATGTCTTCACCAGTACCATCTTTTATGGCCACAGGATTCCCCTCACTTGGCACCACTTGGCATGAAGTACACACTAGAAAGAGAAGCACTCTCCTGAATGGGATAGGCCCAACTGAAATGAGAGATTTGGGTTTGGGCTCGGGACTTTGAATACTTTGCCCACTCGCGAAGTCTCTGATAAGTATTTCACATCTGAAATCAGATGAGAAAACATGAAATGTGTCTCACTCCTTAGTGCTAAGATGGCAAAGATGGATAAGAGCTATTGACAGGCAGATTAATGGTAGTCCAGAGTGTAGTCATGGGCTTCAGCAGTACACCAGGGCATGGCTGAGCCCTTCCATTTCACCTGTCTTTCTGCTCCTCTGGTCTTCTGCTAAGACAGTCATTAGTACTCCTTGCTGAAAGGGAGCCTCCCCTTTGATTGGTTAATAATGTAGTATAGCGATTGGCTTTGTGGCTTCTGGTCTTCTAATTTTTCTGTGAATTGAATGCATTACAGTTTGGTTTCTCTTAGCTAAATAGAGAAGGACAGAAAAACCTCCTCACAGCATCAAAATCTGCCATCCTTGGAACGGGTTTATGAATCACTGCCACTCCTTGCTGAGATTGAAGTTCACCATGAAGACTGCTAACCAAAACCACATGGGCCCAGCCTGTTTTATATCTGGTTCACCTTAGGCAATGATAAAGAAGCAAGAGTTTTAACCTGTCCAATTCCAAAGACCATGTCATTGGAGAAATTTGAGTGTTCTAATCCCAAGAGTAGATTTATATTTATGTATGAATGCAAGCAGTTGTACACATACAAATGGAAAAATCATACACACATTGCACATAAAACATAATCTGTTCCAAGAATTTTCTCCTCCTGTAGTCCAACTTCTGTCCAGACCTCCTCGCCATCCACCTCTGCTACGGGTTGCACAGCTGTGGAAGCCCACGCGATCTCACTTGCACTCCTCCCTACTCATACAGCCCTCGGGCCAGGGCAGTGTTCATCTGCATGTCTGCTGAGTTCTTCGCTGTGCATGACGAGTTACCTGTTTTCATGTGTCAGTCTCTTGTCTCCCTGTGAGCATGGTGCCTTCAGAAGAGGGGTTGGGAAGACATTTTGGCTCATGCGTCAAGTTAAGAATGGATTTTTTTCCATTTTGAAAGAGTTACGTATGTACGCGAAAAGTAAAATATGCCACAAGGATTCTAGGGCCTTCAAAGCCTAACATATTTAGGATGTTTCTTACAAATTCTTTGAAAACTTCATAAATACACGCAGTGCATCCTATCAAAGCCAGCCCCTGCTCCTATCTCCCTTTCAGCTTCATGCCCTTTTACTTTTCTATCTAACCCATTGAGCCTATTTAGTGTGGCTTTATATGGAATGGGTGTGGGTCATCCATGAAGGCGTGAACACAGTCTCCTTCTAGTCTCCTTCAAAATAAAAGGACTCAGCTAAGAGCGGGCTTTATGAGCCCCTCCCCTCTCCGTGCTGGAATCCTGACGGGCTTCGTCTTGAGCAGGTAACCATAGTAAAAACGCAATACTTTCTTGATAAAACTATGGCTGGGGCGTGGCTTGGCAGGAGAATATGGGCTTGGCTTTTGTAGACCTTTGGGTTCAATATTCAGCAGCAGAGATGGCAGGGGCTAGGGAAACTGATTTATGGAATCTCAACAGTCAAGTGGAGAAAAGTTGCCCTCCCAAATGGGAAAGAAAAAAAAATGATGGGTTTCAGTCAGGCCTCTCCACATATAGCCTGCAGGCAGATGTGGAGCCGTGCTGGCCCTGAGGGGTACAAATCCAGTACGTGTGTTGAATTAGGTCATCACGGCTCGGCAACGCTCGGCAAGTGAGACTCTGGCTGCGGCATTGTCACCTGGTGACTCACCAGTGCTGAGCCAGCAGCAGGCCAACCAGAGGCCTGTTTGTGCTGTGTTGGTGGCTGGCCATGTTGGTGACCCGCCAGACTGAAAGGGTGTCCTTTGGCCAGCTTGCCTTCGACTCTGCAGGCAGCTTTGCTCTTATGCAACACCCGCAGCTAGACTAGGCTTCAGGTGGACATGATCCCGGTGAAGCCTCGTTTCGGGATGTCTTCATCTAGGGAAGTCAGTGGAAGGAAGCAGAACTGGTGGGAAAACGTCTTCCTTTCATGCTGTGCCCTGAGAACAGCAGGTCTGAGTTCTCTTCTTAGCACAGGACAGGGTTCAGACAACACCAACTTCTGGCATTAGAGACTAGCCTGCTCTGCCTGGGAGCCATTCTTCTGGACTGTTCGGGAAGCTCTGGCTTTATTGTTGATCACTGAGAAGTTCAAGTGACCGGGGAGTTAAACTTCATCTGCAAGAAGCATAGCCAGACACTGAAGTCCAGAGCCCTGTGCATCTGCCGGCAACAGCCCCACTGCGTCCCCACAGGAATGGCATTCAGGGAAGAAAGCTGAGCAGAGCTCCTGACGCCAGCACAGTCGAGTGTTTAGCCAACTGGTGGAAAAGTCTAAGAAAGGACACTTTGCATTTTGAAAGTTGAGTCTCCCACAAAGCCATTACTAGAACTTATGCAAAATATGGCTATGCATAACCATATTTATATTAAAGTCTTCTGTTAACTAACTTGCCATGGTCAAGGATGTAAGCACTGGTATGAGTAAGCTGAAATGATTTTACAAGGCTACATTTAAAAATAAATATCTAAATGACTGATTTAAATTATCTATAGAGGAGCTAAATCTGCCCTATCGATCAATTAAAAGAATCACTAGTTTAAATATATCACATCCTTAATTACACTGAATTAAAGATAATTGCATACTCGCTGCATATATCACAGTGTTAATTGGGGGAAACATTTTGAATCAAACCTATTGAGGTTTCTAGAACTTCAATTTTCTTTTTATAAAAAAGAAAAAAAGCATATGTCTGAGTCAGGTAAAAAAAAAAAAACCTAGCAAGTACTCATGATAATAAACACAAACACACACACACACACACACACAAAAAACTAAACACTGAATTAATTAAGGTATAGTTCAGAGTTATTGCTGTAATCTCTAGGATGAGATGTAAGACGGGCTAGGTAAGGGAGTTTACAGCAAGTCTTGTGTGTGTGTGCATGTGTGCACATGCATGTGTATATGTGTGTGTGTGTGTGTGTGTGTGGTGCACATACCTATGAGTGTATATGCGGAGGTCAGACTGAGAGTTATCTCTCTTTGCATGTTGTTTTGCAATATGCAGATCTTAAACCAAGGCTCATTATTAAACTTCCATTGCTAAGGCTTAGACAGCACCCACTTCTGCAGGCCTGCCCCAATCTCTGGGTTGCCCAAGGCTCTCAGCAGGAAGAGAGATAAGAAGAGACCTCTCTCCTGCAGAGAATGTTGGCACATCACTTCTTTCTGGAAACCAGTGTTCTTATTACCTTTAGCTTTCTGCAATGGGAAAAGATGAAAAGGAAGTAGACATGGATCCATGCATTCTAAAACTAGAATGTTCTTACCCCTGTTTGTTTCTTAGCCCCAAATTGCACAATCTTTCGAGATCAAGGCGTCCTGCAGATCCTCTCCTAACATTGTGCAATGTCTCCACAGAGCAATTTTACTGGGGAGAGATAGAGACATAACTCCATGTTACTAATCCTTAAAGGCATGAGGTTCAGAGACTGGTTTCCCGAAGGAAGGGCCTTGAAGTTCACAGCATCAATACTATTGCAATGTTGATGAAGATTTACATTTAAACTTTACATCTGTGGAAACAGGTATATAGGGGCTGAAGTCCAGGTTGCAGCACCCTCGTTCCACTGAAGAAAAAGTCAGCAGGCCCTTGTAAGCCTGCAAACGTTCCAGGGAACTCCCAGAGATCACCTGTCCCAGTGCCCTGTTTGCCCCACCCAGCAAGGTGTACCTTAAAGCCAGCTGCTTCAGAGAAGGGCCTTATCTCTGGTGGTTTTGCAGATACAGATACCGAGGCTTATCACACCTAGGCAGGATGGAGGGCACTGGGGACAGCAGATAACGAGAGTTCCTGGGTCTTGATGACAGAAAGCTGACAGTAGTTTATTATCCACGATGACTCCACACACAACATTGTGTTTATATCCCAGAAAACGCATTAAGTAACTCTGTGCCCTATGTCAAGTTTGAGATTTTCAAGTTCCCAGATGTAGAGGAGGGAGTACAGCCTAAGAGAAAGAATAAGGCAGCCCCAGAAACCTGGCCCTGCAACAAACAGTCCCTTTTCTAATAGAGTCCTTCAGAGGGCCTAAGAGTTTAAACCGTTCACTGCCGCTTTAAGCAGCCTCCCTCGGCTATGCTGTCTCTACAAAAATGTGATCATCGGTAGAAACTCAATTACCAATTAATCGATCTCTATTGAGTGGCTGGTACATCCCAGTTACCTGCTACGCCTCAGAATAATCTATAGTACTCTAGCAAAGAAGAGCTTCTAATTAAATAGTGAGCAACTGCTCATTAATACATCAAAATAAGTGTCCAGATCGGAAACATTTGCTTAATTATAAGATACAATAGATTTAGTATCTCTAAGACTCTCTCAGTTTTGCTAAGTGATTGCCATTTAAAGCGAAGAAATTGTCGGCGCACAAAATAGAATGTTAGGTGACTTTTAACCACAGATGCCAAAAAAATATAAGAACTTTACAGTCCCATGTGATTTAACAGTGGTGATTTAACATTAAAGAATGGAGTCATTATACAGAAATAAAACTGAAATTTTTGTTGTTCTTAAACAGTGAGTTGGAGGGCAGGGGATGAGACTGGGCAATAGCTGCTTTCCTAGTGTGTGCAAAGCCCTGCGTCAGTCACAAGCACCACAAAAAATGGAAAGCTTATGATTATTATAATAAATTGTAATAAAAATGATTGTAATAAATTATAATAATAGAGGATTTATGGCTTTCTTAGACCTGTAGTTTTGTATAAAGATGTCTAAGAATGAACTTCCGTGTCTTTTCATCTAAGGTAGACTTCATTTTTCTTAGTAGATCCTCACAGCCCCTTCATCTTGCCCGGATTTATCACTTCCCAGTTGTCATCAGGACAATGAGGACCCAAGTATTCCTTGCTCCTCATGAAATCCTCACTGCCCTATTTCTGCAAAAGATAGCTTTAAAAAGAAAACACTAGCTCTCTGCTCCATACTCACGCCCCTCCCCCTTGTTTCTTCAGTCATTCAATTATTATTTATTAGCTCTCTGCTTTCCATGATTCGGTCTACCACTCACAATATAGTATTGAAGGAACAGAGAACCAGCGTCCTGGAAAAGGAAACCGTATAAGTCAGAGTCATTAATGGGACAGTGTCGGGAACGCACGGACAGTTGAAAGCAGATCTGCACACTGAGACACAGAGAACACAGACTGCAGAAGCTGGGTAGAAACCACATGTTATGAAATCTAGCAGCCCACATTAAAAAATGACTTTCCTACGAGCAAGGATATGCATTAAGCGTTCCAAATAGAAAGGAAAAGGGAAGAGGTATTGAATCATTAAAAGACAAGACAAGAAATAAGGTCTACTGCAATATTACCAGCTAACGTGACAGTGTCTAGGACAAAGAGCATGGTGTTGGAGGCAGAAAGACCAGGGCTAGGTCTCGGTATAGTCTGTTGACAAAAACTAGCACCAACTAGTGTCACTCGGGATCAGGGAAACCTGAAGTGAGGAAATGCCCCCATCATTTGCCTGTAGGCAGTTCTGTATGGCATTTTCTTGATTGTTGATTGATGTGAGAAGGCCCAGTCCACAATGGTAGAGTCATCTGTACAGTTAGTCCTGGGAGGAATAAGCAAGCTAGTCGAATGTGACCCTGGAAGCAGCCAGTAAGCAGCTTCTCTCTGTGGTTCCTGCCTCTGCTTGAGTTCCTGCCCTCAACGATGGACAGTGGTTTGGACACGTAAACCAAACAACCCGTTCCACCTGGAGTCACCTCTGGTCAGTGTCTTATCACAGCGACAGAAAGCAGCTGGGACAGGTAGAAAATGAAACCACTGGAAACGGAAGGTAGATTACCTGGGTAGGGCAGCTGGAAAATAACACTGGGGGGGGGGGGCGGAGAGGACTGAAGGTGGTTTACGTGGGCGGGATGAAAGAAAAGGAGGAATCTCGAAGACATTTAGATATCTGAATTGAACATCTGAAGGGACGGAAGAGTCATTCTGGGAGGTGTGTAATAGCATAAGGTCAGGAAGCGGGAAGTATCTCTCAGACATGTGGGTGGAGATACAAATGTTGAAATCAATGAAACAGATCTCACAGGAGATGCACACTTTCATTATGATAAGTATGCGGTCCAGGCATGAGCCTAGAATACAGCCTTGGGTAGTGTGCCGTGGATGTCCCAGCGTGAATGGTCCTGCACAGCAAACTCAAATGCTTAAATTTGATAGGCAAAAGGAAAACCAGGGGTCTGAATGCATATGTGGTGCCAGGGATCATGGCATTGCTTGTCATTGCCCTGCATCAATGAACGGAATCTTTTGAACCCTTCCAGTTGAATTGGAGCATCACCAGGTTGGTACTTGTCTCTCAGGAAACTGCTCACTGAGATACTTGACGTCCGCTCTTTTTCAGCCTTTCTCCCAGGGGTGGCAGGAGTTCCACAGACTGGTTCTCTTCTCTGAGACTTAGTGAGCTAGTTAATTTTAGCGACAATTCTATGTGGCAGGGACATTTCTCTGTAGCAATCCCTATTTTGCAGATAGAGAGAGTAAAACAGATTACCTCATTCTGAACACAGGAAGATTGTAGGAATTGTATGAAATGCTTGCATTCAGGACCTTGATGGCTGTGGTTGTCTTAGGTACAGTTGCCTCACCATGAACTCTATCACCACTACTTCCCTTCTCTGGCCCCAAAACAGAACATATACATGAGTTTTAAGATGTGTCATAGTGTGACCATTAACAATTAATATATTATTATTAGTAATAATATTAGTATTCCTGAAATTCATTTCGCCAGACTTGCTGCTAGGAAGTCCAGAAATGAAATATTTAAAGTTACGTTTTTCTTTCAACAGCATCTAGGTTCTGCCTTCATGAGTGCCCATTTGAACCACATTATAAAACTACGATAGCACTCTTTGCCTCCCATTTTTTAGAGTCTGTACGCACAACAGTACCTAGTAAAACTGAGGCTGTTTCAGTCACTACAGCATTCGTGCATGGTTAGGGCTGTTTGTCTGTACGCCCAGCTATCCTTGATATTCTGAGCAAGCTCTTTATTGAGGTTTCTCGCCAGTTTGTTTGCCCTAGATTCACCTTAACCTTATGGCCGTATTTTCTTCCAGACCCTGCTGAGGAATTCGTCAGGCTGTGAGGTGCGCAGTGACGAGTATCGGACGGAGTTCACCACAGCTTTGCAGCGCGTCGATTTATTCATGGGCCAGTTCAAGCAGGTGCTCTTGACGTCTATATCCACCTTCATCAAAGGCGACCTCACCATTGCCAATCTGGGGACGTCAGAAGGCCGCTTCATGCAGGTAGGTCCTTCCTTGTAGTAGCTGGTGTCGTGTAATTCGTTTGTTTCTGTTTTCACTGTCAGATACTTACAAACAGGCTAGACAGTGAAAACCACCGTCGCAGCTAGAGACGAACCTAAAAGGCCAACGGTGAAGCATTGCCTACTTTGTATGAAGCAGATAGATTGTTTTGGTCAAGTTTTTGAACCTTTCAACTCGAATGTGGCTGCTTTAGTTTGCTTGTCTGGAACGGCCTTTTTTTTTTTCCATTCATAACTTCTGTCACATGACTGGAAAGTAAAAAATGAAACAATGAAGCCCTTCCAGGCAGTGTTTTCCTCTCTCAGGGGAAACTGTGGATCAAAGGAACGCTATTGTGTGAGCCCTGTGTGTCCCGGAGGAGAGACATTCACACCCGAGAGACACTGGCAGGACTCAGGAAGGGGTGTTATCATCAAAATCTCTCCTCGTTCTGCAAAATGGTGGAGCCCCACACAGAGAAGATCAGATACTTAATTTGTTTAAGCGCAGTCTTTATTAAGAAACGCCTCTAATGGCCAGCAGCGCTATTTCCATACGATAAAGGTTCACATTTTAGACTTGATGGAATTAGTGTTTCCTAGCTACAAGAATCACGGCACTTTGCAGAAATTAACAACCCCTCTTGCTAGGCGTATTTTATTGCTTTAATAGTTATTGGTGCTTTCACCATGAGTTCGTGAGCAGATTCTCAATTAATGCGGAAGGACAATGACATCTGTGGAATTTCTGTGACTATTAAGAGTGTCTTATAAGGCAAGATGCTTATTTTTTTAGTTGCCTGATGTAGTTAATATCCGCATCACAGGATGGTTTCCTCGGAGGCATCCATCATGGCACCGTGGATCCATATTATTTTACAAAGCGAAAGTTCTGAAAGTTCTCAGTGTCTTTAGAGTAATCTGGATGTTGGTCACGGCTGCAACTCAAGAGGTGCAAATCATTTCTCTGATGCTCTAAAGCACAGCGGGACTTTTCAAAGTTGCAGTGTCACCGTGCTGACAAAGATCCTGTGATGTGAGTGCTTGTACATTGTGTCCCCTGCTGCTGGCCGGGCCTCTCCTCTCCCTCCCCCTATCTCGTGTGCAATCTACCTGATCCCCAGTCCTGGTCACTTCATTCTGTTCTCCGCTGTGAAGGTGGGACACATATTCTTTCCACGGACTTACGCACTGTAACGTTCCTATATGGCAGTCACCTGTTACGTTTGAAATGGGATCACATTGCTTGTGTTCGAATGCATGCTTCATTCATACTGATAAGTGCTATGATATTCCGAAGGATCTGGAGGGGAATTGGAAACTGAGGGGATTCCGGATGTGCTCGTGGCGATGGCTTGCTTCCCCCTCATCTTCGTTTCTGCTTTTCTTTTTTTCTAAGTTGACCATTGTCTCAGCAGACCAGGTCTTCACTAATTCACTTTTTACCGTCACTTTAGATTTGAGATATTTTTTATTTTTGTAATTACAACATTTCTTCCTTCCTTCCTTCCAAACCCTCCCATACACCCTCTGCTCTACTTCAAATTCATGGACCCTAATTCGTCACTGTTATTTCATGCATTTACATTGTGTATACATACGTGTTTACATAGATACACACACACGTCTATTCTCACATGTTAAAACTACAATGAAATCCCACTTTTCAGTAAGTTTACTTTAATAAAGGAATTCATACCATCCAAGGAATATATCATGTATATATAAAATCATATACTCATTATAACTAAAATTTTGTAGGGGATGCTTTATTCTTGTCCCTTACTATGTATAGGAGTAAAAAGCTATCTTTTTTGT